>NW_028173813.1:80754-90754 GCF_963971535.1 Notolepis coatsorum | reverse complement strand
GGAGCGTTTTACTCGTACGTACCGCTGCTCATCCCCACCGGGGCTCTAGCTCCTCCACCGACCGCAGCGATGCATCTCTCTCTCCATCTATCACTCTTTCTCCACCTCTCTCTCACACTCTCTCTCTCTCCACCTATCTCTCTCCATCTATCACTCTTTCTCCACCTCTCTCACACACTCTCTCTCTATCTCTCTCACTCTCCATCTCTCTCTATATTTCCATCTATCACTTTTTCTCCACCTCTCTCACTCACTCTCTCTCTCTCTCTCTCTCTCTCTCTCTCTCTCTCTCTCTCTCTCTCTCTCTATCTTTCTCCACCTCTCTCACTCTCTCTCTCGCTCTCCATCTCTATGTCCCTCTCTCTCTCTCCACCTCACTCTGTCCCCCTTTCTCTCTCTCCATTTATCTCTTTATCTCTTTATCTCTCTCTCTCTCTCTCTGTCTCTCTCTCTCTCTCTCTCTCTCTCTCTCTCTCTCTCTCTCTCTCTCTCTCTCTCCATCTTTCTCTCCCTCTCTCTCATCCCTGGCATGCCTGGTCCTTCCTCTCTCCCACCATCTACTGTCTCTGTGGTTACAGTGGAAGATCTATTTGCTCAGAGAACAGTTTTATAGCCAAAGTAGAAGTACCTGTACTTGTAATGTCATGTTAAGTATTATGTTGCACGGTCACAATGTACGTTTTTATGGACCCCAGGAAGAATAGCTACTGCAATGATGTAGCTAATTGGGGATCCTAATAAACTAAACTAAACTAAACTAAACTAAACCAAACTAAACTAAACTAAACTACACTACACTACACTAAACTACACTAAACTAAACTAAACTAAACTAAACTAAACTAAACCAAACTAAACTACACTACACTACACTACACTAAACTACACTACACTACACTACACTACACTACACTAAACTAAACTAAACTAAACTAAACTAAACTAAACTACACTACACTACACTACACTACACTACACTAAACTAAACTAAACTAAACTAAACTAAACTAAACTAAACCCTTGACTGCTCCTGATTAGCAGGTTGCCACTTTGCATGGTCATCGCCTCCATCATCAGTGTGTGAATGTCTGGGTGAATGGGTGAATGTGAGTCATAATAAGTTGAAAAGTGCTTTGGATATTTTGGGGGTATTTACCATCAGAAAATAACTTTCAGAAAACTTTACAGACCGCAGGGACGAATGAATCTTTGATTATTCAATGATAATTACTGCAAGCCTCGAAGCCCAAGAAATTACAGCAGTTCTGTTTGTTTCTGCTTTTGTTGTCGCTGTTTTCTTTGGGTCGTTATCCTTTAGGCTATTTCTAGCTAATTTCATACAGCGGCAGACAATTGAGCTGAAATCCAGCGGCTGAACCGTTTGACGTCTGAGTCAGTTAATAGCGGCTTTATCGCTCTGGGACCCACACATACACACAAACACACAAACACAAAGATACACACAAACCCACAGGTTTCAGAAATACTGGCCACACAGCCAAAGAGCGGGAGATGAAAGATACAAAAAACGGCGAAGCCAAAACAGGTACAGCCAAACTGTGAGGGCTGGAAAGGACTGCATGCTGCCCAACGAGGGGGCGTGTCGCTTTTCTACTTCATGCACCTGTGAGTGGTTGGTAATTAGCTCCTCGGGGGACTATTAATACAGCTGGTTACCTTCCACTCCTTGGAGGTCGTCTCTGTACATCACCACCTGTCGCCGTTTCCTGGAGTGGGACACCGTCTTCGCTCTCTAGACTTCCACGGGAGGATCCCAATGTTGCCACTCCAGATGTCGTGCCAGCTACTTCCCTACTCCCTCTTCATGGACCTCGTTCCTGGGGTGAGACCACTTCATCGCTCTCTATTGTTCCACGGGAGGATGCCCGTGCTCTCACCCCATTCCCCTTGGACCCCCTGTTTGCGGCGTTCCCTGTCGGCTGCGTTCTGGTCGGGAAGATGCCCGTATTCAAGAGGATTCCTGTGTATGTTTTTGGTCGCCCTTTAAAGGCACAGTGCTGCTATTTTTGTGTTCCTGGGCCCTCATTTATCAACAATTCTTAGAAAGTGTTCTATTTTAGTACTTAAGCACATAATTTAGAATGTGTGTACGCACAGAAATATCGGGATTTAACAACCGTGCGTACACGGGTCATACGCACACTCCGTATTGATAAATACCATTTGTCCTTACCGTCAATGCTCGTGCATGATTATCCATATTATGGTCATGAAACACCCCCATGGGATGTGAAATAATGGACTAACCCGAGCGAACTCTGAGAAACTTCACTGAGAGGGAGATTGTTCACGGAGGTCTAAGCAACTAATTTAACGCGTTGGCGAACCAAGAAGACACAACGCGTGTTATGGGAGAAATACAATCTATTTTGTTGTCGGTATTAGGTATAGCCTATATAAATTATATATGCATAGCCTACATTATGCAACAGTAATTTGCACATAACGCAGCATGAAACAGACATGTCACACGGAGCCCCGCGATGCCTGCATTGTCCTTGTATCTTATATCTTTACATCTCCTCGCTGACGGACCCATGTATAGCCTATATCATATTCATATATGTCTCCAGGGAATCGTGGGGCTCGGAAAAGAAAGGGAACCCCTGCTATAGCCTATCTTTTATAAGCTATTTTATTTACAGTAGTCTATTTATTTGTTTCCATAGCCGGTCTCAGTTATGCTGTGGCTGGATGGGTTGGGATTAATGAAGCTGATAGGAGACTGCTTCTCGGCTATACGAATTAAAGCCACGATTGAAAATAATGTACATCCTTCTTGATAATAGCATATACTATAACAATAATACGAGAGCATATACAAGAATAATGAATCTCACTGCCATGTATGATGTAGCCTACGCCATGTGTAGCCTGCCTATATGTGATCAATAAAAACGCGAACTTGAATCCCATCATATTTATATGTTGTGTGTCCACTATGTTTGTTACTTTGTTATTCCCCCCCCCCCCCCTATCTATGTAAAGCGACCTTGGGTCTTGAAAGGCGCTATATAAAATGAAGCTATTATTATAATTGTTATTATTATTATTATCACGTCTGTGCGCGGAGCTCACAAAAAAAAAGACTGTCTTTTGTTTGAGTCTCAGACTAGTTTCAACGGAGGTAATCTATTCTAACCAACAAATTGAAGTAGAAAGCATTTCGTTGTGGCCAATCTTTTTATTTGAAACAATATTTAATCGCGTTTGGAGGTGGGTGTTCTGCGTCTGCCCCCCTGTGCCAAACAAGCAGGCAGGCCAACCTCTTGTTCGCGCGTGAGCCTGTTATAATTACACTGTTGCTATCTTACAATGAACTATAATGAATTACGGTTCATACAGAAGTTGAACACGTCATTGTTGAAACTAATGCACGGAATCTTATTTCCGCGGTGCAATATTCAATATTCTACCAACGGGCGCCTGCTACGCATGCTCCGAGCTGTGCGTATATATACGCACAAAGACAAGCACAAGTTCAAATTGATAAGTCCCACACTTTGCTTAGAAATGATCGTACGCAGGGGTTACGCACATATCTGTGCGTACGCAACGTTGATAAATGAGGGCCCTGGACTTTAGTGTTTTTTCACCCTTAACACTTTGGATGCCACGCCGTGTTTTCCTTTTTACCCCCTTGATGCCCAAACCCACTCCAATGTTAACTTAATATCGCCTAATCTATGTTTTAAATTATGGCTATGTGTCTAATCTGCCCGTCGCTTATCAAAGACTCATTTTCCAGTCAACATTGTCAAGGCAGATTGTTTTTTTATCGCTTCATTTCCGTTTGATAGCATTTTTGAAAATCACTCGTTTTCGCGGAAAAAACAACCCTATGATGATAATCGTCTTTTACTGGAATATTCCAGAACGTTTTCATTTGTCTGCCTATTTATGAATCGTTTTCAAATAAACGCTAGATGATCGATAGTATATGTGTGCGCACGCACGCTCGTGCCGCGCGCTGATAATCGCTGCTCTTATTTCCTGCTACATTCTCCCCCTTGGTCACATCATCCGTAAATACCACCTCAACTTCCACTGTTACACTGACGACACCCAAATTTACATCAGTACACAATCCCCCCACAGCCCACCCCTCAGTCACATCGAATCCTGCATCACCAAACTCCAAACTTGGATGACTCACAACTTCCTCAAACTGAACAGTGACAAGACTGAACTTCTCATCATTGGCACCAAAACCACCCTCACCAGATCCGGACCCATCACACTCACCATCAACGACTCCACCATCACCCCCTCCCCCCTAGTCCGAAACCTTGGTGTCCTCCTTGACCCCACCCTCTCATTTGACACCCACGTCCGCTCCATCGTAAAAATATCCTACTTTCACCTCCGCAACATTGCAGAAATCCGTCACTGCCTCTCCCCCCCCCGCTGCTGAATCCCTCATTCACGCCTTCATCTCCTCCCGCCTGGACTACTGCAACTAGAACTGGGGAGCTTGGACTGGTCAGATGAGCTCAGTGGTACACAGGTTGAAGAAACATGGCTTGGATTCAAAACCAAATTCACAGCAATACTCAACAACATGGCACCGATAAGAACCACCAGGGTTAAAAATCGCGCTGAGGCATGGATGCACACTGAAATACTGGCCGCTATGAAAACCAGAGACAAAAAATGCTCTGAACTTCATAAAAGTCAGACAAAGCTTTCCAAAAGCTCAAACAGTGAACTCCAAGCCCACGTGGTTGAACTAAAAATCCAAAGAAACAGACTAAGAAATGACGTAAACACCATGATCAGAACCGCAAAAAGAAATTTCATCAACGACAAAACTGAGGAAAACAAAAAAAAAACCCGCAAACTTTGGAAATTACTCAATAATCAACTAGGCTGCAGTAAAAAACTTAAAACCAGATTCTCAAACATAAACATAAAGACGGACAACACGCTCATCACAGACAAGCTGGATGTAGCCAATTACTTAAACATCTTCTTCACAAACATAGCCACAACACTGGTAAACAAACTACCCTCCCACTCAGGGCATTATGGGGTAGAACACATAGTAGCATACTACAAAAACCTAGGGGTCCACAAAGACGACTTCAAACTTGAAATGGTAACAACCGATGAGGTACTCAAAAAATTGAGTGCCCTCCAACCTAACAAGGCCACTGGCCATGACAACATCCCCTCCAAATTCCTCAGAGACGCAGCAGCCGCCATCACCCCAGTCATCACACATAATAAACCTCTCTATAAGACAGGGGCACGTCCCCAAGGACTTCAAAATTGCGAGAGTGACCCCTCTACACAAAAAGGGCAGCAAATTAGACCCAGGCAACTACCGCCCTGTTTCTATTCTTACCTCCATCTCGAAAGTCATGGAGAAAATAGTCTACGAACAGGTCGAAAAGTACCTGGCGGAAAAAAACCTAATCTACGAATTCCAATCTGGCTTCAGAACGTCCCACTCCACTGACACATGCCTCCTCTATTTGAACGACCACATCAAACAAGAGGTGGACGCTGGCAAATACTGCGGCATGGTCATGCTGGACCTACAAAAGGCCTTCGACACTGTCAATCACTCCATTCTAATGGACAAGCTAAAAGCAATTGGTTTTGATAGCCTATCAGTGAGCTGGATGCAATCCTACCTGGAGGGGAGAGAACAGATGGTAGAGGTAAACGGTACTCTATCCCCCCCCCTCACAGTGAGCTGTGGTGTTCCACAAGGAAGCATACTAGGACCGCTACTCTTCCTAATTTATGCAAATGACATGTCGTCAGCCTGTGACTGCAACTTGTTCCTGTTTGCGGACGACTCAGCCCTGCTGGTCTCTGACAAGAACAAATTGCAGGTTGAAAAAACCCTCAGCACGGAACTAGGCAAAATCTGCATATGGCTCGCTGATAACAAACTATCATTACACATGGGCAAAACAGAGTCCATTCTCTTCGGTTCAAATAACAAACTCAGCAAGACCGACGGCTTCTCAGTTACAGTGGGTGACAATATTGTCACAAGGAAAGACGAAATTACCTACCTGGGTTCCATCCTAGAGGCAAATCTTTCCTGTGACAAAATGGCATCCAATGTAATAAAAAAAGTCAACCAACGAACTAGATTCTTGTACCGGATCTCCTCTCTGGTAAACAAGAATACCCTGAAGACTCTGGCAGGAGCACTCATTCAAGGGTACTATGACTATGCGTGCACCTCATGGTACCAAAGCACCTCAAAGGCGCTTAAAACAAAATTACAAACATCACAAAACAAACTGGTCAGACTACTACTTGACCTGAACCCCAGAACCCACCTCACCCCTGCCCACTTTGCCAACCTAGGATGGCTTAGAGTAGACGACAGAGTACAGCAACTTGCAATGGGCCTGGTCTACAAGATACACTATACGACCGGGGTGCCCATGTACATGTCAAAATACTTCTCAAAGGTCAGTGAATACCACAACCACTACACCAGAGGAAGCTCAACAAATCATGTTAAACCCAGATTCGGCTCAAACAAGGGACTAAACACGTTTCGCAATTATGCCACAACAATGTGGAACGCCCTACCCAAAGCTGTAAAGGAATGTGAATCCCTGCCCACATTCAAAACCGCCCTTAAAGAGCACCTACGGGAGGCTGCAATTCGAAACTGGCCACCGTAAATGCCCAAAACCCCCACCACCTCCTAATAGACAGTCTCCTCCCCACCGCATGTATATATTCCCTCCCCGCCGTATGTATATTTCCCTCCCACCCACCCACCCCCTCCTAATGTACAGTCCCCTCCCCATCATATGTATATACTCTGTCAGGATCTAGGGGTAACAGTACTGTATATTTGAATACCGCCTATGTCACAAATGTATCAGTACTAAATACCCATATGTCCCTATGCCATAAATGTCATGTATGTTGTGTATGTCATAAATGTCTATATGAATTGAAAATGGGGGACCCTGATGGAAACAAGACAAACGTCTTTCTCAGGTCTGCATCCCCTTAACAATTGTATGTATTGAGCCGTACTGTATTGTACCCATTCTGCAATCTGTTAAATAAAGTTTTCATTCATTCATTCATTCACACTCCCTCCTCACTGGTATCACCTCCCGCTCCCTCCATAAACTGCAAATGGTCCAAAATTCAGCCGCCCGCCTCCTCACTAACACCCGGTCCCGCGAACACATCACTCCTGTCCTCCACTCCCTCCACTGGCTCCCGATCAAACACCGCATAAACTTTAAAACACTACTCCTCACCTTCAAAGCCCTCCACAGCCTGGCCCCCCCCCCTACCTGACTGATCTCCTTCTTCCCTACCGCCCCACCCGTTCCCTCTGGTCCTCCTCCACTGCCTCCCTCACTGTCCCGACATCCAAGCTTAAAAACTTCGGAGATCGGGCCTTCTCTCGTACTGCACCCCGACTCTGGAACTCCCTCCCCCAGTCCATCAGAGACTCCCCTACACTCTCCACCTTCAAAGCTCGCTTCAAAACCCACCTGTTCTCTCTTGCCTTCAACCCCCCCCACCCTTAAACCCCCCCTCCCCTCTAACCTGATTGATGTCTGTCTCCAGTCTTTTTTTGTGCTATCATGCTGTCTCCCCTGTTCCCCCCATGGTCTCATGTTCCTTTTGTTTTTGTTTCTTTGTTGTTTCTTTGTTTTTGTTTCTTTGCTTTCATTTCTTTGTTTGTACTCTTGCTCCCGACTACTGTCAGCGACTTAGGGGTCATTGAGAAGCGCTATATAAATTAAATTAATTATTATTATTTATTATTACAGTGAAACAGCAATATCACATATAGTGGAAACGCGTATATCTCCGTGAAAACGAGTCTGATTATCCTAAGACTGATAACATAGATTCCTTACCTGACATCAGATGGTATCCAAATGGTATATTCCAATTCCTGATCACCATTCGAAAAAATCGATAATTGTATTGATCCACCGTGTGTACAGTATAACACATATTCACCGTGGCACCAAGGTTCCAGAATGAACTCTGGTAGACCCCGGTTACATCAGTGAGAAGTAAAATGTGGAGAAATCCGTTCTCCCATTCACTTTCATTGAGTCCAATCCAAAAGGGTGATTTACCATCTGAGCGCCGGCGGTGCCTGGATCTCCAACGGTAGGCTCGCTTGATGCAATATGATTTCAGAATGAGAAAAGAAAAAAAAATAAAGAAAAAATCTCGTGATGGGCATTCAACGGTCGGGGGGTAAACCCGAGAAATCTCGGGCGTGGCATCCAAAGTGTTAATGGGTCTGTGTTGCACATTTGTTAAATTAATAAATATAAAACATGCCCTTGTTTTTGGCTAACTTTGAATACCTGTCTGTGTCGTGCAATTGGGGTCGCATACAATCCCTAACACAAACAAATGGACTGAAATGGAACTAAATAAATTCCATCAACCCTTTTCATTACAGTATTATCATTAGTATCTGTTAAGAGTGTATTAGCCATCAGAAGCTCTTTAAACATGTTTTTTTTAACATACTCATAAGTATGCATTAACAGGCTTATAATGTGTTTATGACATCAATAAATGCATCAGCTGCACCATTGTGAAATTGACCATTGATATAACTCCTTGTAAACTATTATGAATGATGCATGTCACACTTATGCTATATTATAAGTCAACATGAATAGCCTTGTCTATCGGGATGGACACTGTGTACTTCTGCGGGGAGGAACGACTCACAGCACAATCATTTGATTCTTATGATATCTTATCACAGTAGAATTATAATACAAAACAAAGTATTTCTGAGGTCTAGAAGATACTTCTTTGTAGTGTAAATGTGTACCGTATGTAACGACACAGCAAGTTTCCAGCTTCTCTAACTTCAAAACAGTGTTTATTTGTATTCAGTTTGATTATTCAGTTAACACACCACACTGTACAGTGCTTTCCTCTGAGCACAGTGTTGTTTATTCGGTAATAACAATATACCATTATTACCATACTGTACGATCTTCAGCTAGTTCAAATGTTCAAATCAAGGGAGACTGAGAGAGAGAGATATATATAGTTATTAGAAGGATAAGTATGAGTGAAGTACGAGAGCTCAGGATGCTGAGAGAGACACAGAGAGAAACACAGAGAGAGACACAGAGAGAGACACAGAGAGAAACACAGAGAGAGATAGTTATTAGAAGCATAAGCTCAGGATCCTGTTCAATGACACTCTCCTCACTGTGTCTCTCAGCGATGGTCATAGAAACATATTTAATTTGATCCTGATGGGAACTTACCCCCCCCCCTCTCTCTCTATTTGTCTCTCTCTCTCTCTCTCTCTCTCTCTCTCTCTCTCTCTCTCTCTCTCTCTCTCTCTCTCTCTCTCTCTCTCTCTCTCTCTCTCTCTCTCTCTCTCTCTCTCTCTCTCTCTCCCTCCCTCCCTCCCTCTCTCACTTCACAGTGTAATTTAAATACAGCATGAGGTGGTAGAATCTTGACATTCAAATAAGTCCCTACATGATGGCTGGTTGCCTATGCAGCCGCATACAACCCATTATACAGTAGGGGCATTTGCATTATCACATGCACACACAAACACAAACACACATGCGTGTAAACACCCACACACACACACAGACACACACAAACTCGCACCTCACACTCAGTCACAACGGCACGGTGTGACATTATGTACAATGGTACATACACATATCATGCATTAATGTTTTTCACATCATATATGGCCCTGCAAATTCTTAACACCCCCCCTGACGGTGCCTCAATATAGCCAATCCTGCTGGCCATGTATCCCATCACCGACAGATGGAGGGTTTTTGCATGTGTTTGTGTCTCTCTGGGTGTGTGTGTGTGTGTGTGTGTGTGTGTGTGTGTGTGTGTGTGTGTGTGTGTGTTTGTGTGTGTGTGTGTGTGTGTGTGTGTGTGTGTGTGTGTGTGTGTGTGTGTGTGTGTGTGTGTGTGTGTGTGTGTGTGTGTGTGTGTGTGTGTGTGTGTGTGT
>NW_028173813.1:65000-80554 GCF_963971535.1 Notolepis coatsorum | reverse complement strand
TCTGTCTCTCTCCCTCTCTCTCTCTGTCTCCCTCTCTCTCTCTCTCTCTCTCTCTCTCTCTCTCTCTCTTCTCTCTCTCTCTCTCTCTCTCTCTCGGTTGATGTGGACCGGCGCCAGGGGAGGTTAAGGCTCTCCGTGTCTCTCCGCCGCGTGCCAAGTCAAACCGTCCAACCCGTAATCTTTCACACGCAGACAGTCGGGGGATGGGGAGGGAGGGGGGGGGGGGGGGGGGGTGGACCCAACTGTGTGTGACGTGCTGCTAACCTAGACCGCCATATATCTCTCTGACCCACGCACACACACAAACACACACACACACACACACACAAACGCTAACACACACACACACACACACACACACAGACACACACAAACACACTCACACACAAACACACACACACACACACACACACACACATACACACAAACACACACATACACACACACACACACACACACCCAAACACACACAAACACAAACACACACACCCAAACACACACATACCCACACAAACACACACAAACTCACACACCCAAACACACAGACACCCAAACTCACACGAACACACTCACATACACATGCACAAACACACATACGCGAGCACACAAACCGCCTAACTGTGTAAGACGCTGATATAATATATATATATATATTATCTACACATAAAGCCACACTGGGAGGCAGAGACACACATGATGCTCAATATGTAGGACGGCGATAGCGACGTCATCCGAAGCTACTGGCCGTAGTTTATTTCTGGTGGTTTTATATCACAGCCCTGCATGGGCTTACGGTCAACATCACAGGAGCGAGGCCCTATATAGCATGATGTCACGGACACTCACTCTGGGAACGCTGGCGGCAGTCGATGTCGGGAGATTTCAAGTAGCACGGGGGACGGAGGTGGCGTAGGATCACACGCAGCATAAATCATTTCACAGGGTGGCAAATTGGAAGGAATGATTCATTTAGTTGCACATCCTATGGATTTTCGAGAAGAATTACCCCCAAAAAGTACTTGAAAGTAATCCGATTGCATTATTCCAGTGGACGATGTTACTACCGTGACTCCTGAGCTGAAAGCAGGCCTGTAAGGGATTACATTTTGTGTAAGTAACCCTCCCCCCCCCCCCCGGGGCGGCGCAGCTCATTGTAGAACTCCAGCTGGCCCCAGGTTCCGAGGGGGGGGGGGGGGGGGGGGGGGCGCTCAGCTCTGTAGCCCCTGCATGGGGGTGGCGTGACTGCCGTGACTGGCGTGTGTCTCTGGGCCGTCCGGTGCCTCTGAAAACCCTCGGATGAAACGGCGCTCTCTAACAGCGCCTCATTTGCATAATAAACGGACCCCGGTGGCCAAAAAAAAAGCAATTAAGCCATCCCTGTGAATCTCTTTTCCATTCAGCACCAGCTTCAGAGCTCCTGACTTCCTGTCCATCTGCCCCGGCGGCTTAGAGAAGGCAGAGCCACCGCGGGCTGCCCTCCAGCCTATTGCTTAATGCCAAGCCTGTAGTGCTGCTTTTGCTTCCGCGTTTTCCCTGATTGGCTGCGCCATGCCCCGCGGCAGGCGCGGCAACCGCAGAGCAGAGCGAGCGGAGCGGCAGAGCGAGCGGAGCGGCAGAGCGCGAGCGGAATTATGTAACCGCCCTAGCAATCCGCCATGATTTTCATTCGCCGCTTCAGCTCACCTGGCAGAGCAGCGGTCCTGCGGTCCTGCGGTCCGTTGTTGACGAGTTCGAATCCCATCAAATTTTTTTTTTTAACGTGATTTTTTTTTTAACGTGTATTCTTTCGCCGGTTAAGGTTAGGCATGGTTAAGGTTAAGGTTAAGGTTAGGCATTGTTTCGGAGTTGGTTAAGGTTAGAACGGTTAAGTTTAGGCGCTGTTAAGGAGCTGGTTAGAACGGTTAAGTTTAGGCGCTGTTAAGGAGCTGGTTAAGGTTAGAGTTTGTCTTAGAGACAGCCTATTTCCGCACTGCCGCTCTCCCGCGTTGCCGCGGTCACATGGTCAAATTGTCACATTCTTGCACTACTGGATTGTGAAAAAGCAACACGCTGCCCTCCAGCGTGTGAGAGAGAGCCCCACGCTTAACATGCAGACAGCCCACAGACCCCACGGATTAGTGGCCAGACAGACAGACGGACTTTCAACCACCCACCCATTTTCATGCAAACGCAGGCACACACACACACACACACACACACACACACACACACACACACGCACACACACACACACACACACACACACACACACACACACACACACACACACACACACACACACACACACACACACACACACACACGGAGACAGAGAGAAGTTGATGTTTTTTTGTGAATTCAGAGAGGGCGAGATGAATAAGTCCGTGTATATCAGCTCGCCACAGCCTGCGGTGCGTGAGAGAAGAGGAGAGGAGGAATGGAGAGAGAATGGGAAGAGAGAGAGAGAGGAGGGGGGGGGGGCGTGTTTCTGGCCGCGGTGGCACGCTGGGATGGATGGAACAGAAGTGGTGGGGGAACGGGGGGCCAGCGATTCTCTGGTTGGCAGAGACAGGGTCAGTGCAAATTGAATCGGGTTCTACAAAGCTCACGATCTTCCCTGGAGAGAGAGAGAGAGAGAGAGAGAGAGAGAGAGAGAGAGAGAGAGAGAGAGAGAGAGAGAGAGAGAGAGAGAGAGAGAGGGGGATAGAGGGAGAGAGAGGGAGAGGCGTCGGGCTGGTTCACTTATTCATTTCCATTCTCTCTGATTCTGCCTCTCTCTCTCTCTCTCTCTCTCTCTCTCTCTCTCTCTCTCTCTCTCTCTCTCTTTCGCTCCCTCTTCACTCGTTCTCTCTCTCTGGCCCTCACTTCTCTCTTTTCTTCTCTCCTCTCTTCATATGTCTCTCCCCTCCCGGGTTCTCTCTTTCCAGCCGAGAGAAATAATAAAAGCACGGTTGGAAGCACTGGGATTTCATCTCGCCGTCTCGCGCATGAAACTGATGTTTGAGATGCATGAAGATTTCTCATGGCTGTTGCTTATTCCCTGATAATATCACTTGTTTCCCAGAATGCGATCTATAAATCACGAGGGGGGGACAAGAAATCTTTAAAACAAGAAAACTTTGTTTCAAGGTAATGTCATTAAAAGTAAAGACTTTGTGAAAGTAGCTCGTACACATCCTCGTGACGTGCTAAAAGTATCGGCCGGGGCAGTAATAATAAAAAATGGATTTGAAGTACCTCAAAATAAGCTTAAAGTCTTAGTACAAGATTGAATATCTTGTTATCCGTGTCTTTTCTTTTGTATTCCCTCTCTCTCTCTCTCTCTCTCTCTCTCTCTCTCTCTCTCTCTCTCTCTCTCTCTCTCCGAGGGAGGTATAACGTGAGATGTTGGCTGTAGTGTGTAGTGAGATCTGATTCCCTCTGTAAGCTGCTACCAGTGGCACGTGATGAGGACTCCAGGGACGCCGCTCTAATCCCGTATACATATATTGCGCGGTAGCCCAAGGCGGGGGGGGGGGGGGGGGGGGGCGGCGGCTTAGCGCACGGGCGCCTAAGCTGTGAGTCTGATACATCTCCCTCCTTAATGCCGCAGGCTTTCGTGACCACCTGTGATTAACGCTGACCCGCCGCAACCGCGGGAAAATGACGGACAGATTTCGGATTAATTTGCGAACCCCGTTCTCATCTTGCAGCATCTTACGCGAGAGGGCATCTCATCTCGTATGTGTGATTGTATGACGGTTAAACCTCTATTTGTGACCCCCCCCCCCCCCCCCCGAAATCAACATTCTGGAGTCACATAGTGATGCATGCACATGTCTTCTGGTGCTATCGCGGTAATCTCCTCTACCGTAAAAGGTGGCTGCCTTGGAAGTAGTTTATTGTTGTCTTTGAAATTAGTGTAAACGAGTGAATTTCAACCTGGGACCGTAGGATCCACAGGGGCCGCGCTAACCAACTGGGCCAAAGGATCTGAACCGTAAGCAGGTTCTGGTTGACAGACTCGTTAGTTGTACAGTCGTACAGGATCCACAGGCGGCCGCACTAACCAGCTGAGCAAAAGGGTCAGACCCGTTAGTACGTCCTGGTTGACTGCGACCAACTCGTTAGTAGTTTACATTAGCATTGTTTCATGTGCGCAGAGGCCGTGCGTGACCCTCGGGATATGTGGGATGTGTTCAACACAGCTGCCGTTTTGGAATGTTCGTTCAAATGGTACCCTTTTCAGTTGATGTGTTTATGTTTATGTTTATGTTTATTAGGATCCCCATTAGTCATCATCGACGTGTTGACTATTCTTCCCGGGGTCCTCACAGATATACACATACAAATATGAAACATTCAGTATAAATCAATCATATATCACATACATAATCAATAAAAAATAAAACAAAAGGTCATAGGTGAATCCATTTCACCATACCTTTAAAACAAAAACAAAGTGGGGCGGTTAGGTGGTCGAGCGGAGATTGCGTTCGTCACCAGCCCCGGAGCTGTGAGCTTGATTCGCCTGTTCGAATCCGGCTCACAGCTCCGGGGTTGTCACCAGCTTGGCTGGCCGTCTGCACTGATACAATTGGCTGTATCAGAGGGTGGGAGAAGCTGGCGGGGTGGGTCCGAGTCGTTGTAAACAGCGACTCCTACAGTTCGGTCGGGGCGCCTGCTAAGCGCGGATTGGACGTGAGGGGGATAGTGTGGTCCTCCCACACGCTACGCCCTCTCAATGAGAATCCGCGCTGCCAGGTGAAAAGAAGCGGTGATTGGCTGGACGTGTGTCGGAGGAAGCACGTGGTAGCCTCCACTCTCCCAGATGATCTGACTGTGGGGGGTAAAGCGCAGCGACCAGGAAGGGACTGGGAATTGGCATACGACTAACATTGGGATGGGAGAAAATCGGAGGAAAAATGGAGGGGGAAAAAGACCAATAAAAAAAAAAAAAAAGAAAAAAAAGTAAACGGAAGAAGTTTGGATAACATGGCTGCAGCTACACTCATGGCATGACACATATTGATTTCCTTCTGGATTATGGCTCCTGTATGTTTCTTTTTGAAACGGTCTTGTTTTCCGTCTGTGTGATAACAGGGTAAACACGGGTGGAAGTAATAACGCTAATTATGGTTCTGCTCCGTTCAGGTGAGTCAGAGCCAAGCTAGCACTAGCCAGCATGCACAATACCAGGGCCACCCGGCTGTGTTTTCCGCTTTCACCTGGACCCGACAGAAACATGCTGTCTGCTGGGTTCACCTGGAACAGGCGTCTTCACCTGGACCCAGACACAGATGACCACTGAGGGGAAATGACAGTGGTTCAGGAGGCAGAGCGGCCGTCTGGTAATCAGAAGGTTCTCGTTTAGATTCCGGCACTTAACCCCTAACTGCTCCCTATGAGCGGGTGAGCACCTTGCACGGTCGCCTCCGCTGTCGGCGTGTGAATGTGTGAGCGAACGGGGTGAATGTGAGGCATACATTGTAAAGCGTTTTGGATAAAAGCTGCTATATAAAAGAATGCAGTCCAATCTATCGATTTGATTTCCATTCGTTCCACCGAGACCACCGAGAGTTTGAGTTCGCTAGGTGAGCCGTGTCGGCCTGATGATGCACCCTCTACCTCAGGTGAAGCACCCTCACGTACCTGCCCCGTTTCCATGGCAACGCCGGCATCCCTCAGGCTCTCTGTGGCGATTACCCGGGCAAGACAATCAGCCTTCACTTCTCCCCGCCCCCAAATTACGCGGCAAATGCAATTACCCGCGTGCGCCGCACAGAGAGAGGAGCGGACCGCCGGGCCGGACGCGGAATCGAATTATCGCGCGCCAGATTTCCTTCCTTCCTCCTTTTTAATTTCATCTTCCCAGGGCCATCCAGCCAGCGGGAGCTGCAGATAGTAAAACAAAACATTAAAGTGTGTATTCTACTTCAAACTAGAACCACAGGCCAGCGCTACCGGAGACTCATGGTCAGCAGAGAGAGACTCATGGCCAGCAGAGAGAGAGACTCATGGCCAGTGTAGAGGAGCCAAAGCTATATATTTAGGTTATTGTATTATATGAATGTTTATATGTTTATTTTTATAACCTTACATTGAAACGGCATTAGGAATATTGATTGGATTTAGATAAAGTCATTTAACCGTCTTATTTGTCATAATAGAACATTCTAGAACATTTGTGATGTCACAGTATGATGTCATAATCAAACATTCTAGAACATTTGTGATGATGTCATAACCAAACATTCTAAATCAAATCAAATCAAATAAAATGTATTTGTAAGGCCCGACAACACACGTTAATGTCCCCGTACACTTCTTAACCTCCTGAGGCCCAAGCTGTTTTTTTACATGAATTTTTTATTTCTCTTGGCTATTTGGGCTTATTGGATCCTAATTAGAATAAAAACTAAGTGTCATCTTTTGATATGATGTACTTTTAGAGAAAAATTATGTCCACATATGTGGATTCTTGGTCCGAACTTCCATAAAACCCAATTAAGTCACCACGGTGTAATAGAATGAAAAACTCTTTATTTCCACAGCAGTTTTCTTTCTGACTGCTTTTGCATGTATTAATAACACACACACATTTTTTAACATGTTTTGAATAGCAGAGTAAAAACAACATGGAAACATTGCACTTTTGCCCCTTTTGGAGAGTTAAAACTAATGCATGGATCATCATGCACAGGATACAGGGCAGTACATACAGGATACAGTACAGTACATACAGGATACAGTACATACAGGATACAGTACATACAGGATACAGGGCAGTACATACAGGATACAGGGCAGTACATACAGGATACAGTACTTACAGGATACAGGGCAGTACATACAGGATACAGTACATACAGGATACAGGGCAGTACATACAGGATACAGTACATACAGGATACAGTACATACAGTACATACATGATACAGTACATACAGGATACAGTACATACAGGATACAGGGCAGTACATACAGGATACAGTACATACAGGATACAGGGCAGTACATACAGGATACAGTACATACAGTACATACAGGATACAGTACATACAGGATACAGGGCAGTACATACAGGATACAGTGCATACAGGATACAGGGCAGTACATACAGGATACAGTACATACAGGATACAGGGCCATACATAGCCCAACTAATTTATGTATGTATATATGTATTTAGTGATTAGTGACTTTTTTGCGTGCTTGTCATGACAAATGTCCAACGCTTATATGCATAAGAATAAGCCATAAAATAAGGCAGGACTTCTTACCTGGTCGATGTTTGTGTCTGGAGTTGCCACTTGAATCTTCCCTCCTATTCGCTGCCATCTTGAATTTTTACCAATGTATGTTATACTCTTCTGACACCACCAGATGACATTATAAGTGTCCACATATGTAGCCATAAGGCCCCAATTCAGCAGTGTACACAATTGTGGACATACAAGCTAAAAAGTGCTGTCCACGCATGTGACCACTAAGCCTTAAGAGGTTTAAACAAGTCAAGAAGAAACATCACAATAAGTCAAGAACAAAACAAGAACACCATAAGGTCCAAAAAATTTAAAATAAATGCTAAATATATAAATGCAACACTCCCAGACATACCCCATACGAAGGTAAGGAAACAACTCACTAAAACCTAGCAATAGGAGGGGGTTAGAGAGTTCCCATGTTTGTAGTGGGCGGAGATGGAGCAATAAATACATGTAGTGAGCATATGCATAGATGGTGACAGTAGAATCATAGTATATAAGACAATTGTGAAATAGAGTAATAGATAGAACTACTGCAAGCGTATGGATACAGAATGAGATACAAGACAATAGCTCATGGCCGTATGCCCTGTGGGGGCAGGAGAAGTCACTCAGAGGGTTCAGCACTGCAGGCCAGACAG
Organism: Notolepis coatsorum; assembly: GCF_963971535.1. NCBI lineage: Eukaryota > Metazoa > Chordata > Actinopteri > Aulopiformes > Paralepididae > Notolepis > Notolepis coatsorum. The sequence continues at coordinate 72,687 of NW_028173813.1, read as the reverse complement.
AAGACGGTATACTATGAAGCTGTTCCATGGGACCGGTTGAGACAGAGACAGAGGTTAAAAGGTTCTCCTATGTCTGCAGAAAATGGAGCAAATAGACATCTTAACTAAACTAGACAGATTAATCTAAGGGTCAGTCCCCGACCAGGTGAGATCAGGGTAGGTTGAAGGAGAGAGAGAAAAGATGGGTCTTAAGCAGGGATTTAAAAGCTTCGAGAGAGCAGGCGCCCCTGACGACGGCAGGTAATTTGTTCCACAGGTAGGGAGCGCGGTAGACAAAGGCTCTGTGGCCGGCGGATTTCTTTTTAACCCTAGGAATCGATAGAAGCCCCGCATTTTGTGAGCGCAGAGCACGAGCGGGCGAGTATCGAGAGATGAGATCGGATAGATAGAGCCGTGCAAGCCCATTTAAAATTTTGTAGGTGAGGAGTAGCACTTTAAAGTCAGATCGGGCTTGAATAGGAAGCCAGTGTAGGGTGGACAAAACTGCTGTGATGTGATACAATTTTCTAGTTTTAGTTAGTGTCCGTGCAGTCGCATTTTGCACGAGTTGAAGATTTTTGATGCTTGAATTAGGTAGGCCTGAAAAAATTGCATTACAGTAGTCTAGACGTGATGAGACAAAAGCATGAATTAGGGTTTCAGCATCAGCCAGAGTTAAAATGGGGCGAATTTTTGCAATATTACGAAGATGGAAGAAGGCAATTTTGGTGAATTTTTTTATATGTGCATTAAATGAGAGGGATGAATAAAAAATGACTCCGAGTTTTTTTATGGTGGAGCTCTGGGATACATGACAAGTATCAAAGTTGAGGGAGATGGCCTGAAACAGGCCTCTGTGGTTTGGGGGAGCCAACAATTAACATCTCAGTTTTATCTGCATTAAGGAGTAGAACGTTTTGCGACATCCACTTTTTGACGGCAAGCAGGCAAGCCTCAAGATTTTGTAATTGGGAGGAATCATTTGGCTTAATAGGTATATATAATTGGGTGTCATCAGTGTAAAAATGAAAGTGTATGCCAAATTTGCGTATGATATTGCCGAGGGGTAGCATGTAAATCGAAAATAGCAAAGGGCCCAGGACAGAGCCTTGTGGGACCCCGCATTGCACTGGGAGGGTCTCAGATGTTAAATCATTATAGACCACGCAGTGTGTTCTATCAGTTAAATAAGATTTAAATCAAGCAAGTGCATCACCCCGAATGCCAACATGATTCTCAAGCCGACCTAGAAGAATCGAATGATCGATAGTATCAAAGGCTGCACTGAGATCAAGCAATAAGAGCACAGAAGTTAGGTTTGAGTCAAGAGAGAGCAGTAAGTGACTTTGGTAACCGCCGTTTCGGTGGAGTGTAAGGCTCTAAAGCCAGATTGAAAAGATTCATTAAGATTATTGTTTGATAGATGTTGCGTTGCGACAATCCGTTCTAATACTTTGGATAGGAACGGAAGATTGGAGATGGGTCTGTAATTTTTTAAGATTAGAGGGTCGATGTTCGGTTTTTTAAGTAGTGGTTTAATGACGGCTGATTTAAAGGCCAGGGGCACCACGCCAGTAGACAAGGAGGTGTTGAAGATATTGAGTAGGGCAGGGCCTAGAGTTGGGAAGAGTTTTTGGTGAGAGTTGCTGGAAGAGGGTCAAACAGACAGGTTGAGGGTTTAGCCGCGCCAACCAATTTAGAGAGGGCACTAAGTGAGACGTTTTCAAGGCAGCATAGCGTATGGCTGGATTCAAAGTCAGGGGGAAAGCCCATCAGAGGTTGGGATGGACTCTGATTGTTGAGCCAACAATTTCATATTTTATGAGATCAATTTTCTTGGTAAAGAATTGAATAAATTCGTTAGCCGAGAACGCATGGTTTAGGGCACTTGGTTATTTCTGAGTAAGTTTTGCAACAGTGTCAAACAGAAACTTTGAGTTGTTTTTGTTTTCGTTAATGAGCCTGGAAAAATATGAGGTTTTGGCAAGTGAGAGTGCCTTTTTGTAGTTACGTAAACTATCATTCCAGGCTAGGCGGAATACTTTGAGTTTGGTCGAACGCCATTTATGCTCAAGTTTGCGACATGCCTTTTTAAAGGAGCGAGTTTTTAAGTGGAGCTTTTAAGACCACCCCAATTCCAGCATTATTAGTGGAAATGGGGGAATTGCCCTTAAGCCTGAGGAGAATAAAGTTAGGGCTCCAGTACTGGCCAAAATTAAGTGGGACCAGTCTGACCTTCCCAGCTAGGTGTTTACTTTCAGGGGCAGGAGATGGGGATAAGTATAAGCCTTTTTTGTCCAGTGTTGATCAGTGGGCCAGGAAGTTGAGGTTACATCAGGTAAGGGTTGCGGAGCACACTCGCTGGCAGTCAGTGTAATTTTGGCTAGTTCCTGATCGAGATATTGAATTTAGGTTCTTGATGGAGAATGACAAGGGCGAGATTGTGGGAGAAATAGAGAAATTCCTTTTAGCCTCAGGGTCTCTGGAGGTTTATACTGATGGCTCTGTGGATCCAGAGAGTGGGAGGGCAGGATTTGGGTGGCGTGTGCCTCAGTTAGGGATCGGTAAGGGACAGAGAATCTCTGACGGCAGCTCTGTATTTGTAACAGAGCTACTGGCCATTCTCTGGGCATTGTGGTGGGTGGAGGAAGTGGGACCAAGCCAGGTGATTATATGTTCCGACTTGGCTGCTGCACTGATGGCTGTCAGTGCAGGTAGGTCCAAAGCTCGGCCTGATCTCATTCAGGAAATAATATTAGTTTTATATAGGATTGAGAAGGCAGGCTGTTCAGTGGAGTTTTGCTGGGTTCCGGTGCATGCTGGGATTGAGGGAAATGAGACAGCTGATTCCCTTGCCAAACAGAGCCTGGAAAGGGAAGAAGAGATAAGCATTTCAATGGGAAGAGTTGAACTCAGAGAGAAGATTAAGAAAGGAGTAGAGGCTGAGTGGCAGGCTGAGTGGGAAAGGGGGACCAAGGTGAGGCACTATTTCTCTCTGCAGCCTCGGGTCAAAATTAACGTGGCTGGATATGGGTCTAGGAGCGATAGGGTCAAGATGTGTAGAGATTGAGGCTGGGACATTGTGGGTTGAACAGTACCTTAAGCATTGTGGGAAAACATCCAGATGGGCGGTGTGAATGTGGAGAGCCTGAAACTGTCAAGCATGCTTTCCTAGAATGTGACTGGTATAGGAAAGAACGGGAAATATTTTATAAAAGGTTATCAGAATTGGGAGTTTCTTCTTTCTCTCTAAAATCTTTCTTTGGCCTGAATAATGAGAACCACCATCTGATCACAGAGGCAGTGCTGACATTTCTGCACGAGTCAGAGTTGTATCAGAGGATATAATGTTATTTTACTTATTATTATTATTATAATTAATAATATAATTCTTTAATGTAAACTTATTTATTTTTCTCTCAATGCTGTTTTCAAATTATTTTTAAAACGTATCTTACTGGTTACGTCTTATCGGTGTAAGATGTACTGGCAGTTTGTTCCAATACGACATGGCTCTATATAACACTGTTTTTTCTTTGCTGCATTGGTTTTTGGTATGTACTGTAGGGTTAACCATTTCACTGCCGCACTACCGACTGGTTAACCCCATTCACTGCAACAATACAGACAGTTAACCCGTTCACTGCCACACGACAAAGGGTTAACCATTTCACTGCCACCCTACAGAAGGTTAACCCTTTACTATCACACATTATTACATGGCGTTTTCACATTCGCCGAAATGCTTGCTTGTGATTGGTCAATAGCCCCCCGACTGCGGTCATTATTTTTCAATAATGACCGCTGTTTTTTCAATAATGACCGCAGTGCGCAGCTGTTGGCAATCAAGCCCACTGACACACACTGTTTCAGTGCAATTCAGTGCTGCCGGCGATGACAGGGGGCGGAGCGACGAGCGGAGCCAGAACACAGCGGAGCCAGAACAGAGGCTGCTGCCCGCGATAATAATAATCACTTTATTTGGGCTGACAGAGCCACAGAACAACTGCGATTTGTCAAATGAATTAGGTATATTGTTAGTAAGTTAGCCATGTAATAAGCGGGATAATGTATAGCCTACTCGGTCATTGTCGCAAAATAATTGACCGACACGGAGTTTAAAATACCGAGGCGCCGCGCCGAGGTGTTTTAAACGTAGTGAAGGTCAATTATTTTGCGACAATGACCTCGTAGCCATACATTATCCCTTACGTAATGTGATAGTAAAGGGTTAACCTTCTGTAGTGTGGTTTTTTTATTTGATGTTTTTTATTTTCGTGTCGTACAGGTGTATGCACAGCCCATATGGGCTTACAAGACACATAACAATAAGTGTATAATAATATACTTGACCAATTACTTGACAAATGACATATAGACCAAGATGGCCACAAGAAAAAGAAAATACAAGAAAATACAATAAAACGTAATATAACACAAGCTGTACGCAATGTATGTAAACAAAGAAACAAGAGGAATTAAAATACAATTATATAGGATATAGTGTGTTTTGTCTCAAGTGCCATGCTTTCTCCAAAAATCCTGCAAAACTGAAGATGTCCTCCACAAAAAAATAACTCAACATACAACTCTCAGACTGCCAAAACAAATCCGGATTTACAATTTGAATTTTCTCAAATAAAGCCCTCCTCAAAGCGGTGCACAGAGGGCAATAAAAAACAAAATGATATTCATCCTCCACCACTCCCAGATCACATAGAACACACAACACAGAACTGTGGTAGTGAAAGGGTTAAATGAGCTTGCAGAGAGAAGTGTGTCTTCCGGCACCCACCTTGGAAGAACGGTGAGGGGGTGAGACGGGGACACGGAGCTGAAGCGTTAGCCCCACGGTGAGGGGTGAGACGGGGACACTGAGCTGAAGCGTTAGCCCCACGGTGAGGGGGTGAGACGGGGACACAGAGCTGAAGCGTTAGCCCCACGGTGAGGGGGTGAGACGGGGACACGGAGCTGAAGCGTTAGCCCCACAGTGAGGGGGTGAGACGGGGACACTGAGCTGAAGCGTTAGCCCGACGGTGAGGTAAGGCTGTCCCCGAACCCTGTTTTTGGGATTCGAACTTCGTCAGGGTTTTTCAAACGAACGTTCGAACCTTCGTTTTTAATTTAAAAATATATTTTTTTTACTATCCTCAAACTAAATCCTCAATTTGAATAAAGTGATTAATCTGATCAAATTAGTATTTTTTTTTATTAAATCAACTTTCCAGACCCAGCCCAGGGAGAAGCCCCAGCCCAACGAAATCAATTAAATCAACTTTCTTTAATGAATATAACTCGTCATCAGTTTCTTTTAATACTATAATATTATTGTAGCCTAATCTTTATCTGCAACTGTGAAGAAAAACCCCATTGGTTTAAACAGAATTAATAGAAAAAACATACATATTAAACATTTAAACATTTAAAATTCAAATTTTTATTTAGAATTCGAATGCCAACGTAACGAACGAAGGTTCGAACGTTCGAACGTTTGGGCTCAGCCCCACGGTGAGGGGGTGAGACGCCGACGGGGACACTGAGCTGAAGCGTTAGCCCCACGGTGAGGGGGTGAGACGCCGACGGGGACACTGAGCTGAAGCGTTAGCCCCCTCCTTGCCCTCTCACCGAGGTGTGAGATTTATAAGCTGTTGTTGTCGGGACAACCGAACAGGATTCCTCTACACACAGTGGGAATGAGACTTTGGGCACCTGCGGCACACACACACACACACACACACACACACACACACACACACACACACACACAGACACACACACACACACACACACACACACACACACACACACACACACATACCCTACACACATAGAGAGGGGATGGTGATGACATATGGATTACCTATCGTTGGTGATTATATGGAATTCCATTACCTTGTTGCCCTGCTGGAAGCTACCATACAACCGATAACGGGTGAACTGTGTGTCTGTGTGTGTAGTGGTATGTGTGTATGTGTGTGTATGGGGGGTGGGGGTGTCTCCCGGGGAGGTGTAGTGTGTTGAGAAAGCAATCTTGGGCTCCCTGTGCTCCTGGTGTTAATGTGGACACTGACCTTTCACACGTGTCAGCGCAAATGTCAGTTCCACATGACCAGTGCGGGCCTGGCTGCTCTAGTTGTCAGTTGTAGTCCCTGGGCTAGATGTTTAAGCCAGAAAGAAACAGAAAGATAGAAGGACATTAAGCTAATATACAAACAATTTAAAACATATTCTATACATTCATTCACAAGGCATTCATGCATCTATAAAAAAAAATGTATAGGGACAAATCTACTAGTTACTACTACTGACATGCTTAGCTCGGTATCAGCTATCTACCGTCGTCTCGCTACTAGCTTTGCAGCTACGTGAGGTCAACTAGACTAGATTGGCATCCGCTGAATGTTTTTGAAAAGAGGAGTGAGCGTTTGTTTGCTCTGCCGCGCTTGTTCGCGTAGAGCGCCGGCGTTGCCACAGAGAGAGAGAGAGAGAGAGAGAAAGACAGCGTTAATTATTAGTGATTTCAAGTCGACACAAATATCGACACGCCTTCAAATGCCCGTCCCTAACGCGCAACACATGAGGGCGTCTCAAAGACGCAACCGGTCAAGAGGTATCAATATCAAATATTTTCTCTATCTCTTTTAAGAGTTGTCTGTTGTGGTAGATACAACTCGCCCCTCCCTCTCTCTTCAATCTCTCTCACCCATCTTTTCTTCACCGTTCCTCCCATTCCTTCCTCTCTCTCTCTCTCTCTCTCTCTCTCTCTCTCTCTCTCTCTCTCTCTCTCTCTCTCTCTCTCTCTCTTTCATCTCCCCTTCCTATCTACCTAGCCCCTTTCGGGACTGTGATGCACGGCTTTATTTCCGGCTTTTGGGTGGCCTGTACGTTAATGCCAAGCAAGCAGTGCAAAAATGCTTCCGCATTCGTCACCGCACGCTAGTGCGGTAAAGCGCCCTTCTTTTCAGACAAATGCTACCGTGCGTGCACCGGCGGCGGCGTGCTCGCTCAGGTGCGTGCGTGCGCCGGCGTGCTCGCGCGAGGTGCCCGCGCATGCGACACGAGCGGAGCTCAATATATATAAGTCACCGCCCCTTATTCAGTATCCAACAAATAGCTCAATCGGCAAGGACACATGGCTGTGGATCCTATGGCTTGTTTGCTGGCGAGTTCGAATCCCATCGAAAATATTTTTTAACGTGATTTTTTTTTAACGTGTATTCTTTCGCCGATTAAGGTTAGGCATTGTTTCGGAGTTGGTTAAGGTTAGAACGGTTAAGTTTAGGCGCTGTTAAGGAGCTGGTTAAGGTTAGAGTTTGTCAAAGAGAATGGCAATATAATTTCTATGGTTAAGGTTAAGGTTAGGCATTGTTTCGGAGTTGGTTAAGGTTAGAACGGTTAAGTTTAGGCGCTGTTAAGGAGCTGGTTAAGGTTAGAGTTTGTCAAAGAGAATGGCAATAGACAGCCTATTTCCGCGAAAATGAAAGGCGCATTACTGCATGCCACTACGGTAAATTTTTGCACTGCTTGCTTGGCATAAAGCTACACGCTTTTGGGTGATCACAGTGCAGGCGCATCAGGCACCCAAAGCCAGAAATAAAGCCATGTTGACCAGTTTATTAAAATTATTTTAATGTTTATTAGCAACGCCAAGCTTTCAAACCCTAGCGACATTTCTTTGCGACACCTGTACGACAAGCGTTTTGATAGA
>NW_028173813.1:40000-60000 GCF_963971535.1 Notolepis coatsorum | reverse complement strand
TGGTAAAACACATGAGAGGAACAAGAAAAAATGCCCAGCTTTTGGGAAAAAGTGTAAAAAGTGTGGGAGCGAAAATCACTTTGCGGCTAAGTGCAAATCAAAACAGGAGAGCAGCAAGAAAACTAAGAAAGTGCATGAAGTGGCAGAACAGCACAGTGATAGTGTTTCTTACGAGGAAGACCTCTGCTGCATAACAGAAGTTAATAGAGAGGATGAAAACGTTAATCAGTTGAAAGACAGCCACAGGCAGGGCCAACAGCTTTTTGCAGGGATGATGTTGGGGGAAACACTAGTTAACTTCCAGATAGACTGTGGGGCCACCTGTAATGTCATCCCCATACATTTGTTAAACCCTGACACACAGCTAGAACACACTGAGAAAGTACTGGTGATGTATAATAAGACTAGGGTGACTCCTCTGGGTACATGTAAGGTTAAGGTCAGAAACCCCAGAAACAACAAGCATTACAGGCTAGAGTTTCAAGTGGTAGGCCAGAGTAGCAGAATCCCTTTACTGGGCAGGAAAGACAGTGAGGCTATGAAGTTAATAAAGGTACAGTACGAAAATATCCTAGCTATAGACAGCATAATGAGGAAAGAGCAGAGCCCAGTGACAGTGGGGGAAAGGGGTCACATGACCAGGGACAGAATAAATGCTGAGTTTGAGGATGCGTTCATTTACATTCACATTTACATTTAGTCATTTAGCTGACGCTTTTATCCAAAGCGACTTACAAGTTCTGTACGACAAGCCATCAGGAAGAGCACAACTCTATCAGCTGAGTAACAATGTTCATCAAAGTGTTGAGTGCTACAGTGTAGGTTAGTTTATTAGGACAAGTGCATGACAGTATGGTTAGTTAGGGTTAGATTTTTTTTTTTTTTTTTTTTTTTATTCAGATAATGGTTGAAGAAGTGCGTCTTTAGTCGACGGCGAAAGATTGGACGTGTTTCGGCTGTCCTAACTGGGGTGGGTAGTTCATTCCACCATTGTGGGGCAAGGACTGAGAATAGGCGACTTCTCTTTGATGACCCTCCCGGAGCTTGGATAGGAGTAGGTCTGAGGCGGCCAGAAGATGCAGAGCGTAGGGGTCTTGAGGGTGTGTAGTTAGAGACCATTGACCGGAGGTAGGCGGGAGCAGTTCCCTTTGCCGCACGGTATGCTAGGTCGAGGGCCTTGAAGCGGATTCGTGCAGCAATGGGGAGCCAGTGCAGGTCCCTAAGAAGTGGGGTGACATGGGCCGACTTCGGTAGGTTTGAGATCAGGCGGGCCGCTGCGTTCTGAATGAGTTGAAGAGGCTTAGTGGCAGTGGCCGGGAGGCCAGCGAGCAGTGCGTTGCAGTAGTCGAGGCGGGAGATGACTGTTGATTGGACGAGGAGTTGGGTGGCTTCTTTTGTCAGGAAGGGGCGTATCCTTCTGACGTTGCTCAGGAGGAATCGGCAGGTTCTGGTTGTCGCTGCGATGTGAGCAGAGAAGTTCAACTGGTCGTCGAGGACAACACCAAGGTTCTTGGCGGTCGGGGACGCGGTCACAGCTGCATTCTCGACTGTGATGGAAAGGTCGGTCAGGGGGGAGGATTTGGCCGGCAGGTGGAGCAATTCTGTTTTGCTTAGGTTCAGTTTGAGGTGGTTGGTCGTCATCCAGGCGGAGATGTCGGACAGACAGGCCGAGATCCGCTCAGAGACGTGGATATCTGAGGGAGGGAAGGAGAGGAAGAGTTGAGTATCGTCGGCATAACAGTGGTAGGAGAAGCCATGAGACGTGATAATGTTACCCAGTGATTTAGTGTAGAGGGAGAAGAGAAGGAGTCCTAAAACCGAGCCCTGGGGGACACCCGTCCGCAGGGGGCGGGTGGCCGACAGGGTCCCTCTCCATGACACTTGGTAGGAGCGGTCATTGAGGTATGATGACAACCATGTCAGCGCAGAGCCAGCCACTCCCATTCCTGCGAGGGCCGCGAGGAGGATCTGGTGGTTGACTGTGTCGAAGGCTGCAGATAGATCTAGGAGAATCAGGACAGAGGAGAGGCCTTTCGCTTTTGCTAAGTGAAGTGCCTCTGTGACCGCAATGAGGGCTGTCTCTGTGGAGTGACCAGTCCTGAAGCCTGACTGATTAGGGTCTAGGAGGTCATTCTGTAAGAGATAAGCAGTAAGTTGGTTGGATACAGCACGTTCAAGTGTTTTAGAAAGGAAGGAGAGAAGAGAGACAGGACGGTAGTTGCCTATGACGGTAGGGTTCAGGGATGGTTTTTTTATGAGGGGCGTGACTCTGGCTTGTTTTAGGGAGGTGGGGACCACCCCCGAGTTGAGTGAGGAGTTGATGGTTGCAGTTAGGAATTGGAGGATGTCTGGTGCTATGGTCTGGAGGAGTGGGGAAGGTAGCCGGTCCAGCTGGCATGTAGTCGGACGGTTCAACGTTACCAGTGTCAGGGTCTCGGCTTCTGTAATGGGAGAGAAAGATGACAGAGTGAAGGATGAGGTTCTCGATTCAGTTGGCTCCGGATGCCGATGGGAATAAGCCCAGCACCGGAAGTGTTCCAAAGAAAGCTCATGCAGGCCCTAGAGGGCCTACCAGGAGTCTACATCATAGCATATGATATGTTAATCACAGGGGAAGGAGCAACGCAGAAGGAGGCAGAAAAAGACCACGATGAGAAACTCAGAGGCTTTCTAACCAGATGCAGGGAGCGCAACATCAAGCTGAACGCGGACAAGTTCAAGCTTCGACAAAAAGAGGTGCCCTACATAGATCATCTGCTCACGGCTGAGGGGCTGAGAATTGATCCGGAGAAAGTACGGGCGGTCAGAGAGATGCCGAAGCCAACAGACGTAAAAGGAGTACAAAGACTGGTTGGGATGGTCAACTACCTGGCGAAGTTCTTTGACCACCTGTCAGATGACTGCGAGATTCTTAGACAACTCACACATAAGGAAAACATGTGGGAATGGGCAGATGTCCAAGAGGAAGCGTTTCAAAGGCTGAAAGACAAAATAGCCAAAGCACCAGTCCTACAGTATTACAACAAAGAAGAGGAGTTGACGTTACAATGTGATGCGTCCAACACAGGACTGGGGGCCGCCCTGACACAGAAAGGTAAACCTGTAGCATTTAGTAGTAGGGCGCTCACACCAACTGAAAAGGGCAATGCCCAAATAGAGAAAGAGTGTTTAGCCATAGTGTTTGGTATGGAAAAGTTCCATCAATATACATGGTAGACCGGTGACAGTTCAAAGCGACCACAAGCCTCTAGAAAATATCCACAGCAAGCCACTGCTTAGTGCACCTAAGATATTACAAAGGATGCTACTCAGACTGCAGCACTATGATATTAGTGTGACATATGTGCCAGGCAGGGATATGTTGCTTGCAGACACGTTGAGTAGAGCATACTTACCAGAGAGCACTAAGGGAGACAGTGAGACAGAGGTAGAGACGGTAAACATGGTTAGCTATTTACCCATCTCAGCAGAGAGGCTGAGCGCTATCAGAGCTGCAACAAAGGATGACCTAAAGTTACAGAGTGTGGCAAATAGAATACTGTCAGGGTGGCCCAAGAGGAAAAGAGACTTGCCAAGTGACATCAGGCACTACCACTCGTTCCAGGAGGAAATTAGTTTCCAGGACGGCATCGTTTTCCGAGGAAAAAGAGCTGTGATACCGGATGCACTCAGGGTTGACATCACTTACAGGATCCACTCCTCGCATCTGGGAGTAGAAGGATGTCTGAGGCGAGCGAGGGAGTGTGTATACTGGCATGGGATGAACGAGGAGATAAAGACCTTCATCGCTAAATGTGATATATGCAGGTCAGTGGACCCAAGGCAACAGAGGGAGACACTACACCCACATGACATGGCCAGCAGACCCTGGGCCAAGGTAGGGACAGACCTTTTCTCGTTCCACAACAAAGACTACCTGATCACTGTAGACTACTTCTCTAACTTTTGGGAGGTTGACTATCTGTCTGACACTAAGAGCAACACAGTAATCAGAAAACTCAAGGCACACTTTGCCAGGCAAGGGATACCTGATGTCGTTATTTCTGATAACGGGCCACAGTATGCATCACAAGAGTTTCGACACTTCAGTCAGAAGTGGGGTTTTGAACACAGGACATCTTCGCCGGGATACCCACAGAGTAACGGGAAGTCGGAGTCAGCGGTAAAGACAGCCAAGGGCCTGATGCTGAAGGCTGCAGCGGCGAGAGAGGATCCGTACCTGGCTATGTTGGACCATCGTAACACACCGAGCCAGGGCCTCAACACAAGTCCAGCACAGAGACTCCTAAGCAGGAGGACCAGAACCCTGCTTCCTACAAAAGACACTCTGCTGAAGCCAGAGGTAACGGACAATGACCAGGGACTGAAACACAACAGACAGAGACAGGAAAAATACTACAATCGCACAGCAAAGGACATGGACACTCTGAAAAGAGGAGACAGTGTGAGAGTACAGCCTGGTGACACACACAAGACTTGGAGAGTGGCAAAGGTGATCCAACCAGTGAGCCACAGATCATATGAGGTGGAGTTAGAGTCGGGAGGTGTTCTGAGAATAAATTGTCGCCACCTCAGACGCAATCACACCACTATAGACACACCAGGTACAATCACACCTGCATCAACAGTGACTGAGAAGGCTGGCCCGCCAGTCAACCCGGTAGGGAGCCAAGGTGCGGTCACTACCAGGTCTGATCGACAGGTTGTCAGACCTCATTACCTGAAGGATATACTCCGTGATTAGAGAAGGGACTGGGGAGTGAAATGGATTATGTGTGCACATGTTTTGATCTGTTGATTGTTTGAGGTGCACAAAGGTAATGAGTCATTTACACAATGGTGAGAAGGTGAGTGTTGTTGTTTGGATCTGTTGTAAGTAAGCAGAACACAGGTTAAGTAGTTGTAAGTTAAATATATATATATCTGTATATATCTGTACTTGGAAAAAGAAAAAGAAAGATGTAACAATACGATTGTTCTATTTAAGTGCTGTTGCACGTAGGACTCTTTTAGAGGTGACACCGAGGGTTCACTTGTGGTGGAACCAAGCTTATGTATAACGATAATAACTGAATAAAGTACAAGTAAGCAAGACTGCTTTAACCCTTCATCGTGTACAGTCGGGATACAGACAGAACATAATGAAACACCTAATGGATGAAAAGCTGAACTCTCCGGTCACTACAGGTAAAAACACAGGATCCTAATGGATGAAAAGCTAAACTCTCCAGTCACTACAGGTAAAAACACAGGATCCTAATGGATGAAAAGCTAAACTCTCCAGTCACTACAGGTAAAAACACAGGATCCTAATGGATGAAAAGCTAAACTCTCCAGTCACTACAGGTAAAAACACAGGATCCTAATGGATGAGAAGCTGAACTCTCTTGTAAAAACAGAAGATCGGTGGGATTTCAGTGACTTCTCCATTGACTTCCACAGTAAAAATCGGTACCATGCCGTTTGACCTTGGCAGTAACACGGTAAGAATGTGTCCTCCTCCCGCCAAGTTACCGTGATAGTCCCTTTAGCAAGGGGAGAACAGGTCGAGGAGCGCTCCTTCTCGGTCTATACTGAAACACAGAGAGATCCGCCAGGCAGGCAGACGGGAGCTCTCTCAGACGAGACGGCTTCTCCCTTGACCTCGTGATCTGTGATGTGATTGGGCGGAAACAGCTTCCCGGAGGGGATGAGCTTGACCCCACACGGCGACCCCCCCTAGGTGAGAGAGGCGGTGAGGCGGGTCGGTGTGTAAACGCATTGTCGTCCGGCGGGAGAACTTTAATCCTTTAGTGTTTAGTGTTTCTCTCTCTCTGTTTCTCTCTCTCTGTTTCTCTCTGTCTGTTTCTGTTTCTGTTTCTGTGTGTGTGTGTGTGTGTGTGTGTGTGTGTGTGTGTGTGTGTGTGTGTGTGTGTGTGTGTGTGTGTGTGTGTGTGTGTGTGTGTGTGTGTGTGTGTGTGTGTGTGTGTGTGTGTGTGTGTGTGTGTGTGTGTGTGTGTGTGTGCGTGTATGTGGGTGTGTGTGTGTGTGTCTGTGTGTGTCTGTGTTGGAGATCAAACATAGAGGAGAATAACATGCTCAAATGTGTGACAGCCCCCTCCCACAGACACTCTCACAAACACACACGCACGCACACACACACACACACACACACACACACACACACACACACACACACACACACACACACACACACACACACACAGAAACAGACAGAGAGAAACAGACAGAGAGAAACAGACAGAGAGAAACAGACAGAGAGAAACAGAGAGAGAGAAACAGAGAGAGAGAAACAGACAGCCGGAGCGTTTTCATCTTTTACATAACCTAGTTAAAAAATCTCCTACTCTCCATCCACCCCTCCCCCTTCTACTCCCCCCTCCACCTACTCCTCCTCCTCCTCCTCCTCCTCCTCCTCCTCTACTCATGTTCATCTCAGATAAGCCGTGTGTAGTCCAAACAATAAACCACAGAATTTAACAAATACAAACACAGAGAGAGAGGGAGAGAGAGAGAGAGAAACAGAGAGAGCTAGAGGGAGAGAGAGAGGCAGATATTAGAGAGAGAGAGAGAGAGCCAGAGTGAGTAGGAGGAAGGGGGAGACAGGGAGAGAGAGAGGGAGAGATAGAAAGAGAGAGGGAGGGAGAGAGAAAGAGAGAGGGAGGGAGAGAGAGAGAGAGGGAGGGAGAGAGAGAGAGAGGAGAGAGAGAGAGAGAGAGAGAGAGAGAGAGAGAGAGAGAGAGAGAGAGAGAGAATCAAACAATGAACAAATAAAAGGAGTGAGCCGAGTGTTTTTTTAATGCAGCTCACACAGGTAGAGAGGTGAGCTTTGGCCAGGGCAGTGTTGTTGGAGCGTTGCCATGGTAATCCCTGTTTATATTGTGCAGCGTGATGTGTGCCTGGTGCCATTGTGCGGCAGCCATTGAGCCTGCGTGGCCCAAGCTTGCATGCCACACAATGGGCGCTGAAGGAGGCAATTTCCACCCTGTACATTGTAAAGCCCTTTGAGTGTCTATAAAAGCACTCTATAAATGTAACGATCATTCATGCATTCTTTCATTATGGTACATTATGCGACAGCCCTATCTGACCATGAGCACATCTGCACGCATGGGGGGGATGTTTGTGAGTCGTGAGTACGTGTGGAAGCTCAGTGCGAGACACGTCCCGTCACACACCGGCGTGTTGTTAGAGAGCAGTCTGGTCTGACATTTACATTTTTAAGCTTCTAACATTTACGACCGCCGTAATGTTTTACTGACTGATGTTACAGAGGCCGTGTGTCTGAGTGTGTGTGTGTGTGTGTGTGTGTCTGTGTGTGTGTGTGTCCCCGTGTGTGTGTGTGTGTGTGTGTGTGTGTGTGTGTGTGTGTGTGTGTGTGTGTGTGTGTGTGTGTGTGTGTGTGTGTGTGTGTGTGTGTGTGTGTGTGTGTGTGTGTGACGTGTGTGTGTGTGTCGCCGCACACAGGCTGTGTATATATACTGTACGTGGCAGTCTCATTGTTTAATTAGCACAGCTGAAGGTTAATTGGCTCGTTATGCAAACGAGTGGGTAGCGACGTGAGCTAATGATGACTGCCAACGCGCACGCGACACGGTGGGCAGGACGCAGATCAGAGGCGCTTCTGATTATACTTGATTATTATCCGAGGATCAAGACAAATTGCTATTAATAACGCACGCTGGGTAAATGTGTGCAGAGCCGCAGTAGCTTGTGGCTGTTTGCGTCTGTGTGTGTGTGTGTGTGTGTGTGTGTGTGTGTGTGTGTGTGTGTGTGTGTGTGTGTGTGTGTGTGTGTGTGTGTGTGTGTGTGTGTGTGTGTGTGTGTGTGTGTGTGTGTGTGTGTGTGTGTGTGTGTGTGTGTGTGTGTGTGTGTGTGTGTGTGTGTGTGTGTGTGTGTGTGTGTGTGTGTGTGCGTGCGCACGTGCGTGCGTGTGTGTGTGTGTCTGCACTTTGATTTAGATAGGGGTCACTTTGCTCTACATTAGCCGCTCTCCTTTAGATTACCCACAATGCATATGTGGAGCGTGTATGTGCGCTGCGTTTGAAGTGTTGTTGCTTTGATGTGCGACGGTGATCCACTAATGGCGTTTTCTCCGGGAGTCGTTGCTTTCTCACCGGGTGGGAAATAAAGACACTTTCTTTAGAACTCAGCCCCTGATGAAAGTCACGGGATGAAGCCTAACCTCTGGGGTCGTTTGACGGAGCGACGGAGAAAGAGAGACATTGTCCAACGTGGCCGACAACAGGTATATAATATATGGGATCATTTAATAGTACAGCGGAGAGGAAGGAAACACAGTAGACGGGTTGGTTAACTCTGATTGCGACAGGGGATGTTTCTACTGTACGTCAGCATCACTTATGGACACATACTGTATAAGAGAGAGGAGCTTGAGCAGTAATGTGACTGCCTAATACATATTTTCCTTATTTGGATGTATAAAAAACTGTACTTTTATTTAATTTTTCATTATTTGTTATATTATTTGTATTTGTATGAAATTATAATGCAAAATATTGTAAGGAAGGGGCAGGGATTTTTATTTTTTATTTTTATTTTTTACTTCCCCCTGTTCCTTCTCGAACACTTATTGTATGGAAATAGTCTTTGACTATTTACTTTTTTTTTTCTTTTTTGTTTTATGTTTCTATGTTTGAGAAAAATTAAAAATCAAATCAAATCAAAGGGATCATCACAGGCTGCCACACGAGCCAATGGCTGGCGTGGAATAATAATAATAATAATAATAATAATAATAATAATAATAATAATAATAATAATAATAATAATAATAATAATAATAATAATAATAATAATAATAATAATAATAATAATAATAATAATAATAATAATAATAATAATAATAATAATAATAATAAACGTTATTTGTATAGCACCTTTCATACAAAAAGTGCAGCTCAAAGTGCTTTACAACAGAAAAAGACACATAAAGTGCAGACATATAAAATCACAGTTTTTCACATTAGGATCTACAGTAACATCCCAATAGGCCATCTTGTTTATGTTTGATTCAGTTTAAAACATTGACAATAATACAAGGAATAAGATCGAATAGACAGAGTAAAATAGTGCAGTGCAATACAATAGAATATAATAGACATAAGTGCAGACATATACAATCTTTTTTTTTACAGTGCAATATAATAGTTCTGGATTATTGTTTAACAGTTTCAAGTCGTCTTTACCTTCTCTGTTTGGTATCCATGGTTATAGCAATAGGTTTTCTTTGATGTAGCGTAGTGCTCAGGAAGAAAAATAAGGAGAGAGCTAGAAAGACGGCATATTATAGCTATAAAATGCCTGTGAGGGGGCATCGGGTCCCCCCAGGGCTGTGTTCTGAGCCCCCTGCTGTACTCACTATACACACACGACTGTGTGGCCAAGTTCAGCTCCAACTCCATAGTGAAGTTTGCGGACGACACAGTGGTGGTGGGGCTGATCTCGGACAACGACGAGAAGGCCTACCGGGAGGAGGTTGAGGTACTGGAACGCTGGTGCCAGGACAACAGCCTGCTGTTGAACATTGGTCAAACCAAAGAACTGATCGTGGATTTTAGGAGAACACAGCAGGGGACACACACCACTGAGGATAAACGGGGCTACCGTGGACAGGGTGAGCAGGTTCAAGTACCTGGGGGTCCACATCTCAGAGGACCTGACATGGACAACACACATAGACTCAGTCGTAAAAAAGGCGAAGCAGCTCCTCTACCACCTGAGACAGTTAAGGAAGTTCAGAGTATCTGGGAAAATACTCCAGTCCTTCTACTCCGGAGCTGTAGAGAGCATCTTGACTGGAAACATCACTGCCTGGTATGGCAACAGTACGGCACAGGACAAGAAGGCCCTACAGAGAGTGGTGCGCTCAGCCGAGCATACCACAGGTATTGCACTACCAACCCTGCAGGTCCTATACAACAAGAGGTGCAAATCCAGAGCCTGCAGGATAATGAAAGACCCTCACCACCCCAACAACAGCCTGTTCACCACCCCAACAACAACTCTTGACTTGTTCATGCTGCTGCGGTCAGGCAAACACCTTCGAACACCAGTAACGAGGACAGAGAGATTTCGGCTCAGCTTCTTCCCCCAGGCCATCAGAGCCTTGAACACTGAACTCTCCACGCACAAGCACACATGAGCACACACACAACACACACACTACACTGTACACGCTCACACACTAGCAGCCACTTTAACATGAGCACACACACAGCATGCTGCACACGCTCACACTTATGGACACTTTACAGAAGGAAAGGTCACTTTAAGAATAGTATAGTATAAATTGAGATTGTATAATATAGCATTGTATAGCAGTGTACATAAAATACCCAGTGCCTCATCCGTAGCTAACAGTGTACTGCACTGCCACAGGACCTAGCATGTCCTACCATGCTCTGTAAATAACTCATGTACAGATACCGATATGCCCTACTTTGTTTACTTGTTTATTGCACAATGTCGCTCTATTGGTTGGATTATTATTATATATTATTACTATTGTATTATGCACATCGTTGCGGGCAAGACCCCCCGCATTTCACTGTATACCTGTATGCCGTGACAAATAAAACTCTTGTATCTTGTATCTTGTTGTATCTTGAGAGAAAGGGGGGAGAGAGGGGCAGATAGTAGAGAGAGGGAGAAAGACAGATACATTTTTTTTTTATTAATCTTACCTTTATTTGACCAGGCAGGTCAATTACGTAAGAACAAATTCTTATTGACAATGACGGCCTGGCGAGAGGACAAAATGTAAAGGGGACAAAAGAGAAAAGAGACGATACATACAGTACCTCACAGAGGTAAGGTAAATAATTAAAACACACGTCAAACAAACAACCAAATAAAATGACACGGTATGTAATACATGAAGCAGAACAGACAAATGACAGGCTGGTAAACAACTCTGCGATAGAGTCCTTAAAAGTAGTGAGGGGGATCCAATTTGTCCTCCAGAGAGGCAGATAGTAGAGAGAGGGAGATAGAGAGGGAGAGAGTCGAGAGAGAGAGAGAGAGAGAGAGAGAGAGAGAGAGAGAGAGAGAGAGAGAGAGAGAGAGAGAGAGAGAGAGAGAGAGAGAGAGAGGTACCCGGCGGAAAAACCTTTGTTTCTCCAGCGTTGCTACAGTATCTTTCTTCCTCCTCTTCTACTGTAATTGTTGTGAAGGGCCAGATTAAACCGAATATATATATTTATTATATATATATATTTAATTGTATTTGTATATTCTCTAATATTCCCTGATATCCCTTGTATATTCCTTGTACAATATGCATTGAATATCCATTCTAGCCTACTGAACATCCCATAATAGTCTCCATTCTACTATTGGTCGAGACCTTGGTGCCAGGCTGCCATACCGCCCAGACCCAGTTCAAACGTACCGCTCAACATGTACGAACAAGTCCTAGTTCCGCGTAGGAATCTGGCTACCGCACCACTAACGGTACTATTTGTTCATAGTGCGTATATATACTGCGCTACTAAAGTAGGACTTCCTTTTCAGTCCAGTTTCTTACCCTCCAATAGAGTCACAGACGTAAAGCCTCCCCGCGACGCCACGTGTGGGAGTAAGGCCAAGTTCGGCCTACCATCGGTATTGAGACATCGTGTATATTAATATTTGAATAGTCATATTTGGCACTATATCGTCAAGTTGGACGTAGTCTATTAAGCTAATAATAGTCTGTTAATATATAGTGCTTCGTGCGGTGAGAATACTACCGTAGTCAGTACCCCATCGTTTCGGGCAGAGAACTGGCTGCTTATCCAGGATGGTCGACCCCATGTGAGACTGCATCCGAGGAGCCCCAGAGCCGACGAGCGAGTGGACCTGCATACCGGATTATTCTACCGACGCCAGCCCGCCTTCCCAGGCACGGATTATGCTTTGTGTACAGTGATTATTCCATGGATAAAGACCCCCGACACTGCCGTGTGTTGGAACCCCCCCCCCTGGAGAGGACGCAAGGTGAGGAGACGCTCTGCAAGACGAGGTCGCTTCACGTCTCTCCCCCGTGGACCGGAGAGAGCCGGCTCACAGAGAGTCCACCTGCTTTCATCTGTGGTCCAAGGATCGCTGGCGCACCGAGCTGCACAACTGTGGGTTCACCCAGGATACCCTTGGCCGGACGAGGCAGCCAGACTCTACCCCCCCCCCCCCCTCCTACTCCTGTTGTCTTACAAGCGACCGGATTACCCCCCTTAGTGTATCCAGTCTTATAATCATTAAAGTATCATTGCTGTTATTCCTTAACTATTCCAGGTCGTATATTTACCACCTGCGCCATCAGAGATTGGACATTCTCTATTGATATACCGACGAATACTCTTTGCCATAAAAGTGCATACTATTTCAATTCATAAATGTAATTAAGTGATTAAGTGCTTGCTCTACACACCATTGCTGTGTAGGAATAAATACATACTTCGACTTCGTACATTTGTGTTGGATCCGTTTCATCTACGTGAGAGTGTTTATCATAATATATTTATGCCGAGTACTGGGTGGCCGAATATTAAGTACAAAGGTAGTGGTAGTAAGTATCATATCTAGTAATACAGTCAGGGAATTGTACCCCTCAGTTACAATTGGTCCTTCGAGCCGGAGGGTAATTAGTGTAATATTAATATAGTGTTATTAATATTGAAATGGCCTATGATGAACACTCCACGAAACGATCCTCCTAACCAACGCCCGCAGCGCGAACGACGGCTCCCTCAGTACTTAGAGGCTTACGCTGTCAGTCAACAACCTAGTCTTCTACTAACAGTAAACGCGGTAAAACTAGAAAGTAAAAGTATGTCTAACCCCAACGCCCAGACTACCCCGACCATAGAGGCCCCTACGGGTTCTAATGTAACTGACCAAGTTCACGGTGGGGACCAGTGGGAACCAGACATGACTTCACACCCCGCCAGTACTGAAGAAGTAGTCCCCGATGAGTCCCGGGAGGAATACAACGCTACCGAGAGAGAACTCGGCACGGAAGAAGACGGGGAGAGCACCGTGGAGATAGAGCTCCAAGGCTCCGCAAGGAGTACCCCGAGGGAAGGCTCCCCTATACAACCGCCTTCTCCCAGCGAGGCAGAGAGGACCCTACAGCAGGCCTTCCTCATCAGCCTGAACGCCGCTGCTGAACGCGACCGACTGCAGATCCAGCAGCGGAGCGAAGAAGAGCATATACGTCTAGAAATAAGACGCATTCAGAGGGAAGAGAATGTGGCCCGAGACCGAGCAGACAGCCAGCGAGCAGCTGCTGGTGCTCTACGGGACGCAGAGCGCGACAGACAGCAAGCGCAACTAATAGAACAGCTGATCAGACGGACAACACCCTCTCCCTCCGCCAGAGGCTCCAGGAACTCGTCTAGACACACCTCCAGGGCGGCATCCCCTAGCCGAGTAAACAACCCTGAACTTGACCAACAGACGAGGTCTATACCCCCCACAGACCACCTCCCCCCACCGGTCCAAGCGAGACCTAGCAACCGGGAAGGAGCAGCATATCCTGTGGAGAGGCTAAACCAGAGACTACAAGCACTGGATGACCTAACTGAAGACGAAGAGGAAGAGGAGGAGAACCACGCCCGACGACAGCACAGTACTCTACCGGACCAGGAGGTCCGGTACAGCCCAGGCTATACTCCCGCGGAGCTGCGCTACAGACCCCCGACTCTATACACGGGTGAGCACGACGCACGACCCGCACCGAGGAACAGCACCTGGACAAGCGGGCCATGGTACACTGCCGGTACCAGCCCATACCAAGGAGCGGGAGGAGACTCGCCTAGGAGGCCTCTCCCCCAACGCTCGCCGATGTATCCACAGTCAGCGTCATACATTGGCACGCCTATGGTACCCGACTTCACCCAAGAGAACCGGGCCCAGTATACAGAACTCCGCATGTGTCTGGAGACCATGTTGGTGGATGTATTGGATGAACGCCATAAATACGCCATCCTACTGAAGCACTTAAAGGTACCCCGCGCACATAATATAGCGCTCGCCTACGCGACTTCCACCACCCCATACACAGCAGCGCTGGTAGCATTGGACCAGAGGTATGGGCGCATATGGGATTACGTGATCCAGGAGATCCGACACATCGACCGCTTACCCCCAGCAATAGACAATCGAGCACTGGACGACCTGTCCATCAGAGTGCAGTCCCTGGTAGGGATGTTGGGAGCGCAGAGAGAGAAGGGGAGGCATGAACTTTACGCCAACTCAAATGTGGAAAGGATCTTGGAGAAGCTGCCGCCCGCTCGACAGGAGCGTTTTAGGCGGCAGAGAGACCACCGAGACCCGAATGGCCCCGAACCGAACCTCCTCGATCTAGCAGACTTCCTGGCGAGAGAAGTCAGCAGCCTACGGCTAGATACATTCGGACGGAGCACCCCTGGCTCCAGAGAAGGAACCAGACGACTAAATGATGGAAGAAGATCGGTGACTGTGATGCACCAATCGGAGTCAGTACCGAGCAGCAGGAGCCACAGTACCCCCTCCAGAACGGAGAAGTGGAAGATAGTGTGCCCCTACTGTGAGAAAGAACACTGGCTAGCGCAATGTGACTCCTTCCCCAAGCTGAACGCGGAGGAAGCAAGTCAATGGATAAAGTCCAACAAGCGCTGTTTTCGCTGTGCGCGCTCACACATGGCAGCCGAATGCCGCTTAAAGAAAAGGTGCACCAAGTGCGATGGAGCCCATCTGGACATACTTCACGACAGTAACAGACGGCGCCCTTCACCCGCACCATCCAGCAGCAAAGCGAGCGTCATGTACATCGATCCCGCCAGCAGCAGTGGAGCCCGAGTACTCCTAAAAGTAGTGCGTGTGACACTAAGCTACCAGAATAAAGTCCTGGACACTTACGCCGTCCTCGATGACGGGTCAGAGAAGACCCTTCTGCTCGCCTCCGCTGCGGCCCAGCTAGGGCTGCGGGGAAGCGAAACCCAAATGACAATTCGGACAATAAGACGAGATTTGAAAACGATAAAGGGCGAGAATGTCTCATTCTCTATCGCAGCAAGCGGCCAGCCTGAGCGACGGTACCAGATTACAGACGCTTTCACCAGCCAAGAAATAGGACTGTCGCGGTACACATACCCCGTCGCCAAGCTGATGGAGAAATATGCACATCTGCGCAAGTTACCGATCCCGCTCATAGACAATGCTATGCCGACCCTGTTGATAGGCTCCGACCATGCAGACCTCATTGTCCCGATAGACCGGGTTCATACCGGACCCCGAGGCTGTCCTGCAGCAGTCGAGACCCGTTTGGGATGGACTCTCCAAGGCCCGCTCGCCAAATCTCTCAACCGAAGTACAGCCACTAGATGTCTCCACTCCCGAGTCACAGAGGGAGAAACCGCACTCCTGCAACACGTAGAGCGGTTATGGACCTTGGAACAAATGCCCTTTAAGAACGGAAAGAAAGACATTCGCTCTAAAGATGACATTTACGCCATTCACCTCCTCGAGACAGGGACCAAGAGAGTCCCGGTCAACGGCGTGTTGAGATACGCCACGCCACTCCTGCGGCGAGAAGGAATGCCTACTTTCCACGCCAAGACAGACGCCACAGAACGGTACCTGCTGAACACGGAGCGGCGCTTAGCCAAGAACCCCGCCCAAGAGAGTGTATACCGCGCCGAGATTGAGAAGCTCATCACAGCGGGACACGTCACAAAGATGGACATTAAAGAGGCTGACCAGACCACTGAATCGTGGTACGTGCCTCACCACAAGGTCCATCACAACGGTAAAGACCGCATAGTATTTAACTGCAGCTACCAGATCGGATCCCAAAATCTGAATAAAGAGTTACTGCCCGGTCCCACACTCGGCCCCTCCCTACTCGGCGTTCTACTCCGCTTCCGCCAGGAAAAGGTGGCCATCAGCGGGGACATTAAAGGAATGTTCCTGCAGGTGAGATTAGTAGAGGAGGACAAGCCCCTGTTACGGTTCCTGTGGAGAGAGAAGCCAGGAGATGAGCACCCAGCCATCTACCAATGGGAAGTCCTCCCCTTCGGAACGACGTGCAGCCCCTGCTGTGCTACATTTGCACTACAGAAACATGTAGCAGAGGACCCAGCAGCGGACGAAGAGGTCCGACACAGCGTAAAGAACAGCTTCTACGTAGACAACTGTCTACAAAGCCTTTCAACCCAGGAAGAAGCCGAGGCTCTCCTGATTAAACTCCGCGCCTCATTAATCAAAGGCGGCTTTGATCTCAGGCAGTGGGCCAGCAGCGATCCGCAAGTACTGCGCAGCCTCTCCTCCGAGGACAAGGCAGCCAGCAGCGAGACCTGGATGGCTACAATCCCGGGAGAAGCCCAGGAGATGACCCTGGGATTGGTGTGGCGATTCAAAACAGATTCGCTTCACTACAGACATAAGCCCCTGACTACGGAGCAGGGAAGGCCGGCGGCGGCGCCGACCACCAGACGGAGTGTGTACACAACACTCGCCCGACAATATGACCCGCTAGGATGTATTCTACCGTACACCACCAGGGCAAAAATGATTGTACGAGCATTGTGGGACAAGGACCAGGGCTGGGACGACCCCATTCCCGCACACCTTGAATCCACCTGGAGAGAGTGGGAGATGGAGCTCCACTCACTCCCAGGCGTTAATATGCGCCGAAGCTACTTCCCACCCACGGTGAGGCCAGAGACATGTAAAATGGACTTACACGTCTTCAGTGACGCCTCAGAGGTCGCATACGGATCAGTAGCCTACTTGCGGGCCCAAGAAGAGGGGGGAGAGATCTACACAGCATTTGTCCTCGCCCGCTCGAGAATAGCCCCACGCAAGCAACAATCTATCCCACGTCTAGAGCTCTGCGCAGCCCTAGCCGGAGCGCACCTAGCCACGCTCATCCAACGTGAGCTCACCATACCGGTGTCTAGAACAATCCTGTGGTCAGATTCCACGACAGTACTCGCCTGGATCAAATCGGACTCATGCAAGTACAAAGTCTTCGTGGAAGTCAGAGTCACCGAGATTCAAGACTTAACCGAAGAGTTAACCGGAGAAACAGAGTGGCGCTACGTTGATACAAAACAGAACCCAGCTGACGTCATCACCCGGGGAATGCCCCTAGATGACCTCACCCGTCGCAATGTCTACAGTGACGGCCCAGCATTCCTAAAGCTCCCGGAAGGAGAGTGGCCCACGCCTATCCCGAGGGAAGCCAGTCAGGAGGAGGCTGAGAATAAGAAGCCTGTGTTCTGTGGATTGAGCACTGTTATCTCCGCAGACCCCAACATAGATGATTGCACTACCATAGAGAGTGCACAACAAAGGACATTCCTACTGCACTACCTACCGTCTCTACAGACCCGCCAGAAGTGGGTAAAGGAGAGAGACAATTTGACAGAAGGAACAGTCGTCATGATTATTGATCAATCACTGCCCAGAGCTATGTGGCCGGCCGGCCGCGTAAGCAAAGTGATCACCGGTGCCGACGGCAAGGTCCGAGCAGCTGAAGTGCTTGTCCAGGGTCGCACTTACACCCGTCCCGTGGCGAGGCTCATAGAACTGCCCCGACTCCCAGACACAATCGATGATGACCATGACCCTATAACCCTATGACTTTGTGAAGTTGACTGACCCCTACAGCAAACCCTTATGTGTAAATAGACAACGCGATTAATCTGTCTCTGCTTAACTGATTAGGTCTGGGACCAATCAGGGGGTGGCTGTTGTGAAGGGCCAGATTAAACCGAATATATATATTTATTATATATATATATTTAATTGTATTTGTATATTCTCTAATATTCCCTGATATCCCTTGTATATTCCTTGTACAATATGCATTGAATATCCATTCTAGCCTACTGAACATCCCATAATAGTCTCCATTCTACTATTGGTCGAGACCTTGGTGCCAGGCTGCCATACCCCCCAGACCCAGTTCAAACGTACCGCTCAACATGTACGAACAAGTCCTAGTTCCGCGTAGGAATCTGGCTACCGCACCACTAACGGTACTATTTGTTCATAGTGCGTATATATATACTGCGCTACTAAAGTAGGACTTCCTTTTCAGTCCAGTTTCTTACCCTCCAATAGAGTCACAGACGTAAAGCCTCCCCGCGACGCCATGTGTGGGAGTAAGGCCAAGTTCGGCCTACCATCGGTATTGAGACATCGTGTATATTAATATTTGAATAGTCATATTTGGCACTATATCGTCGAGTTGGACGTAGTCTATTAAGCTAATAATAGTCTGTTAATATATAGTGCTTAGTGCGGTGAGAATACTACCGTAGTCAGTACCCCATCGTTTCGGGCAGAGAACTGGCTGCTTATCCAGGATGGTCGACCCCATGTGAGGAGCCCCAGAGCCGACGAGCGAGTGGACCTGCATACCGGATTATTCTACCGACGCCAGCCCGCCTTCCCAGGCACGGATTATGCTTTGTGTACAGTGATTATTCCATGGATAAAGACCCCCGACACTGCCGTGTGTTGGAACCCCCCCCCCTGGAGAGGACGCAAGGTGAGGAGACGCTCTGCAAGACGAGGTCGCTTCACGTCTCTCCCCCGTGGACCGGAGAGAGCCGGCTCACAGAGAGTCCACCTGCTTTCATCTGTGGTCCAAGGATCGCTGGCGCACCGAGCTGCACAACTGTGGGTTCACCCAGGATACCCTTGGCCGGACGAGGCAGCCAGACTCTACCCCCCCCCCCCTCCTACTCCTGTTGTCTTACAAGCGACCGGATTACCCCCCTTAGTGTATCCAGTCTTATAATCATTAAAGTATCATTGCTGTTATTCCTTAACTATTCCAGGTCGTATATTTACCACCTGCGCCATCAGAGATTGGACATTCTCTATTGATATACCGACGAATACTCTTTGCCATAAAAGTGCATACTATTTTAATTCATAAATGTAATTAAGTGATTAAGTGCTTGCTCTACACACCATTGCTGTGTAGGAATAAATACATACTTCGACTTCGTACATTTGTGTTGGATCCGTTTCATCTACGTGAGAGTGTTTATCATAATATATTTATGCCGAGTACTGGGTGGCCGAATATTAAGTACAAAGGTAGTGGTAGTAAGTATCATATCTAGTAATACAGTCAGGGAATTGTACCCCTCAGTTACAGTAATCGACAGCTGGATTTGTCCAGCGTCTGTAGCTGCTAGCCCATGACCCTTGGTCCCAGCCAGCTAGAGAATAGCATACAGGCGTGGACGGGAAACATCCACTGGTTTGATTACTTATTCAGTACTCAGTAGGCAATTACGGGGAATAACTGAACGGAGCTCCCCCCCCCCATATAAATTATGAACCTCATTCTGAATTAACAGCCGGCGTTGAAGCCCTGAAGATGCAACCAGCCCTATTAGCATAACTCGGACACGCAGGATGGCCGACGTTGGCAAGGCGATGGGGTCGTGTGATGGATTACTGTGGCTCCATTGTTATCTCAGCGGTAGCCATCACCGCTGGCATCCTGCACCCATCCAGCCACACGCTAATGGATCACTACCCATCTCTCTCTCTCTCTCTCTCTCTCTCTCTCTCTCTCTCTCTCTCTCTCTCTCTCTCTCTCTCTCTCTCTCTCTCTCTCTCTCTCTCTCTCTCTCTCTCTCTCTCTCTCTCTTCATCTCTCTAATCCCCTCGGTTCTCATCATCAACATCAATGTTTCTATAAATCAAAGTTAATGGCTTTGCAATATGCATACTATAATCCCCCCACTCACGCGCTCTCAACAACAGGTCTCATTCATCTCCCTCACAAAGCGACACATCTTCTCTTTATACGTACGACAAATCTCAAGCACATGTTCTCCTTTGCCGTTTTCCTCGCGGAAAATATCTCTTTTATACACGGTATAGTGGGCGAATGAAAGAGTTACAAACCATTGTTTAACCCCTTAAGCACGTTCGGCCCGGTACCTGGTTGAGATTTATTTCACATCATAAATAGATCAATAGTCCGT
>NW_028173813.1:20000-35000 GCF_963971535.1 Notolepis coatsorum | reverse complement strand
CTAGTGTCTCTCTAGTGTCTCTCTAGTGTCTCTCTAGTCTCTCTAGTGTCTCTCTAGTGTCTCTCTAGTGTCTCTCTAGTCTCTCTAGTGTCTCTCTAGTGTCTCTCTAGTGTCTCTAGTGTATATCTAGTCTCTCTAGTGTCTCTCTAGTGTCTCTAGTGTGTCTCTAGTCTCTCTAGTGTCTATCTAGTGTCTCTCTAGTGTCTCTCTAGTGTCTCTAGTGTATCTCTAGTCTCTCTAGTGTCTCTCTAGTGTCTCTCTAGTGTCTCTCTAGTCTCTCTAGTGTCTATCTAGTGTCTCTCTAGTGTCTCTCTAGTGTCTCTCTAGTGTCTCTAGTGTCTCTCTAGTGTCTCTCTAGTGTCTCTAGTGTCTCTCTAGTGTCTCTAGTGTCTCTCTAGTGTCTCTCTAGTGTCTAGTGTCTCTCTAGTGTCTCTCTAGTGTCTCTAGTGTCTCTAGTGTCTCTAGTGTCTCTAGTGTCTCTAGTGTCTCTCTAGTGTCTCTAGTGTCTCTAGTGTCTCTCTAGTGTATCTCTAGTGTCTCTAGTGTCTCTCTAGTGTCTCTAGTGTCTCTCTAGTCTCTCTAGTGTCTCTCTAGTGTCTCTCTAGTGTCTCTCTAGTGTCTCTAGTGTCTCTCTAGTGTCTCTAGTGTCTCTAGTGTCTCTCTAGTGTCTCTCTAGTGTCTCTAGTGTCTCTCTAGTGTCTCTCTAGTGTCTCTAGTCTCTCTAGTGTCTCTCTAGTGTCTCTCTAGTCTCTAGTGTGTCTCTAGTGTGTCTCTAGTGTCTCTCTAGTGTCTCTCTACTCTCTCTAGTGTCTCTAGTGTCTCTCTAGTGTCTCTCTAGTCTCTCTAGTGTGTCTCTAGTGTGTCTCTAGTGTCTCTCTAGTGTCTCTCTACTCTCTCTAGTGTCTCTAGTGTCTCTCTAGTGTCTCTCTAGTGTCTCTAGTGTCTCTCTAGTGTCTCTAGTGTCTCTAGTGTCTCTCTAGTGTCTCTCTAGTCTCTCTAGTGTCTCTCTAGTGTATCTCTAGTGTCTCTCTAGTCTCTCTAGTGTGTCTCTAGTGTATCTCTAGTGTATCTACTCTCTCTAGTGTCTCTAGTGTATCTCTAGTGTCTCTAGTGTCTCTCTAGTGTCTCTAGTGTCTCTCTAGTGTCTCTCTAGTGTCTCTAGTGTCTCTCTAGTGTGTCTCTAGTGTCTCTAGTGTATCTCTAGTGTCTCTCTAGTGTCTCTAGTGTATCTCTAGTGTCTCTCTAGTGTCTCTAGTGTCTCTAGTGTCTCTCTAGTGTCTCTCTAGTGTCTCTCTAGTGTCTCTCTAGTGTCTCTAGTGTATCTCTAGTGTCTCTCTAGTGTCTCTCTAGTGTCTCTCTAGTGTATCTCTAGTGTCTATCTAGTGTATCTAGTGTCTCTCTAGTCTCTCTAGTCTCTCTAGTGTCTCTCTAGTGTATCTCTAGTGTCTCTCTAGTCTCTCTAGTGTGTCTCTAGTGTCTCTCTAGTGTATCTACTCTCTCTAGTGTCTCTAGTGTATCTCTAGTGTCTCTAGTGTCTCTCTAGTGTCTCTCTAGTGTCTCTCTAGTGTCTCTGGTGTCTCTCTAGTGTCTCTCTAGTGTCTCTGGTGTCTCTCTAGTGTCTCTCTAGTGTCTCTCTAGTGTCTCTCTAGTCTCTCTAGTGTATCTCTAGTGTATCTCTAGTGTCTTTAGTGTCTCTCTAGTGTCTCTCTAGTGTCTCTAGTGTCTCTCTAGTGTATCTCTAGTGTCTCTAGTGTGTCTCTAGTGTCTCTAGTGTATCTCTAGTGTCTCTCTAGTGTCTCTCTAGTGTCTCTAGTGTCTCTCTAGTCTCTCTAGTGTCTCTCTAGTCTCTCTAGTCTCTCTAGTGTCTCTCTAGTCTCTCTAGTGTCTCTCTAGTGTCTCTAGTGTCTCTCTAGTGTCTCTCTAGTGTCTCTCTAGTCTCTCTAGTGTCTCTCTAGTGTGTCTCTAGTGTCTATAGTGTCTCTCTAGTGTCTCTCTAGTGTCTCTCTAGTGTCTCTCTAGTCTCTGTAGTGTATCTAGTGTCTATCTAGTGTATCTCTAGTGTATCTCTAGTGTCTCTAGTGTCTCTCTAGTGTCTCTATAGTCTCTCTAGTGTCTCTAGTGTCTCTCTAGTGTCTCTAGTGTTTCTCTAGTGTCTCTCTAGTGTCTCTCTAGTATCTCTAGTGTCTCTAGTCTCTCTATTGTCTCTCTAGTGTCTCTCTAGTCTCTCTCTAGTGTCTCTCTAGTGTCTCTCTAGTGTATATCTATCTAGTGTCTCTCTAGTGTCTCTAGTCTCTCTATTGTCTCTCTAGTGTCTCTCTAGTGTATAGAGGTGCGACCAAGTCATTGTTTTGCAAGTCTCAAGTCAGTCTCAAGTCTTGGAATCCAGAGTCAAGTCCCAAGTCCTAACCTTTGAGTTTTGAGTCCTAAACAAGTCATAATGCTTGCTTCACCAAATGTAGTACCATTTTAACAACAGAGTAATACTATATTACATTTACACAATGTAATGCATTAATGACTTTTAAAATGTGTATTTATTACTTTCCAAATAAACTTCCAATAATTCCATGGAAATACATGGGTAGCCATGAGAAAGGCACATCAATATGACAACAAAAACAAATAGCAGACCTCGGTTCAACTAACTAGTCTACCTTAACCCTTTATCAATTGTGGGGTATACAAAATCTGTACTGAAATGACAAGGCATCTTTGCATTTTGTATATTAAGCAGTTTATTAGGTGTTAGAATTAGGTAGGGCCGAATTTGTGTGTGAGTACTTTTTCTTTCTTTCCAGCTCCCTCCTCAAATTTAATTGCTGCTGTGCATGCATGCATTAAAGTTGTAAGAGCGATGGACTCCTCTGTTATATGTAAGAGAGATGGACTGCTCTGTTGTATGTTAGAGCGATGGACTGCTCTGTTATATGTTAGAACGATGGACTGCTCTGTTATATGTAAGAGCGATGGACTGCTCTGTTGTATGTTAGAGCGATGGACTGCTCTGTTGTATGTAAGAGTGATGCTCTGTTGTATGTTAGAACTTTGTAAAGAAACTCAAAGTACTAAGAGCGATACACTGCTCTGTTGTTATATATTTTTTATTGAACAATCTTATCACACTTTTTTACTGTCCGTTCTATTTTATTATTTTAAACTGAATCAAACCGCACTTTTTTACTCTATCTAATCTATTATATTTTAGTATTTGTATTACTGAAGAACTGTGATTTGGCTTACCTTGCTACCTCTATCTCTTTGTATAAAAAATGTTATGCTCGCTTATGCCTGTATTTTTTACTGTTGTGAAGCACTTTGAACTGCAACCTCTGTGATATACTAATAAAATGATTATTATTATTATTATTATTATTATTATTATTATTATTATTATTATTATTATTATTATTATTATTATTATTATTATTATTATTATTATTATTATTATTATTATTATTATTAAAGTTCCTAACTAACTGTGTCTCTCTTTCTCTCTCTCTCCCTCTCTCCCTCTCCCAACCACCACCATCACTGCTGTTCACCTGCTGCTGTCTACTACAGGTAAGATTATTATTATTACAAGATTAGGTTATTCTCTCTCTCTCTATCTCTCTCTCTCTCTCTCTCTCTCTCTCTCTCTCTCTCTCTCTCTCTCTGTGGTTAACGTTTGTAAATTGTATTTCTTTTTGGAGCAGCAGTAATTTTAGGCTACTGCTGGCCATTCCTCAAGCGAGACATTGCTGATTGTTTATTAGTTTATAAGACCAGACTATGACTACCAACTGCCTAGCCAGCCGTGTATCAATCTTGGATGCAATGATAACGTTACTACACTGACTGTGTCGATGGCTTTAACTACTGTAGCTAGCAAGCCAAGTTACTTATTGTTCTTTGTGCAGCTACAAATGTCGAACGAAGTTGGAAGTTGTTGGGTTTCTGTCTGTGATTTTCGACCTGCACTTTTGCATACTGCAATTCGTTTTTTGTTGACCACCACATCGTTTTTATAAGCAAATGAAATAATCTTTTGGTATCATTTTCCACTGGATCCGTCGTTCTGAATTGTAATGTTACTTCTTCGTGTGGTTCTCTCGTGAAACTTGATTGGATGCTGTCGGATTGTTTCAAACAAAGTGGATCTGGGAAATGAAGTGTCGATTAGCTGGAAATGAATGAATTCACGGCACATTTATTCAGTGTTGTGCTAGTTACTGAAAAATACTACTAACTCAGTTACTTTACTAGTTACTTCATTTCAAAAGTAACTCAGTTACTTTAATAGTTACTTACACCCAAAAGTAATGCGTTGCTGTAAAAAGTAACTATTTCGTTACTTTAAAACAAATAATCAATTGCTCCCATTATCTCAATGGCTGCCAATCGAATAACGCTAACAACAAGTATACTCGTTATTGGATCGTTATTTCTTTTATTCGCTATTTCCATTCATAAATCATCCAGGTAGGCTGTGGTACTGTGTGGCAATGTGTCTGAGATCGCAACGGTCCAATACAGACACCTGTTGGTATGCGGCCGATGTCGCACTTCCTTTCTGACTCTGTGTATGGCTCTGTGCGTCATTGAAAGTCATCCGGGTGGAGTTTTTTAGTAACGTGAACCGAGGGGTATACCCGATCGCATTGAATCGCTTTCGGGATGCCAGATTCATTATGCTGTTGGAGGTTATGGCGTGGGCCAAATGGACATACGATCTAGCAGATCGCAATCAAATAATTGGAATATCCTTTTTGGAGTCCCATCGGCCACAGGTAAGAGCTATTTAACGTCAATTTCAGCTTGGTTGTCCATTGTTTTCATAGCCATCGCCCTGATCAGCGTATGCTGTTGTACTAACGAATGCCGTTATTGACAATCAATTCATCAGAAACAACCCCCCCGCCCCCCCCCCCCTTTCATGCATGCATGATGGAACATAATATACCGATCATATGCATTTGAATTTTGAATTGTAGCATGTATAGGGACGAAATTCCAATGGTTAAGTATAATATGCGTCACGGGCTATTACTAGCCTCCCAGGAATTACCCTAGACCACTCTAAAACCATACTTATATTCACCACGGTATAAAACGAGAATGTATGGATCGAAAAATATTCCTTTTTCACATCTTGAACGATAGATACTCGATATCAAATGGGCCATAGTATTGCATATATAGCTATAATATTTAAATAGTTATAGCCCTGCAAACAAGGTGAGTGACTCCCACCGTTTACAGCGCTGGCGGTAGCTACTACAGGATGAGGCTAATGCGTGGCATCCAATGAGTTAATGCCCTTACAGATACTTACAGTCAAAATATGTTGATCAACTTGACAGTTTCCATTAATTTGCATTCACATCACTGAACTCTGCTAAGCAATGTGGTCTATACAAACACAAATCTGACACAAACACAAAGATATGTTGTCCCGACGTAATAAGAAATGCGCCGTGCCGAATCAGATGGTTAGATTGTATCGCCGCTTAGGTTGAAGGAACAGCCTTGATGTAGGAGCTTTTCATTATAACCGTCTTGCAACATTGGTTAAGAGTTTCAAGTTTCAAGTTTCTTTAATAGTTGTCATACAGAAGTACAGAATACTTTCATACAAAATGCTTCTTACTGTTACGCTCCAGAGACTGTGCTAGACAAGATAGTATCAAATAACATAGTATAGCATGTAATTTAGAAGAAGAAAATGAGGTCACAGTGTTCGGTATAGACATATGTACAATGTTCTGAGTTACCATATAATATACAATACTATGCAGTGTACTAATGTACAGTACTATATAGTGCAAAGCAGAAATGGGATGAGGTACAATTTAGGTACAATTTACAGTAAGGTGTACGAGTTGTAGTGCAATCCTTCATCAATAAATATAAAGTGTGGGGAGTGGGTGCTACAGTGTGTTTGTTTAAAGTGGGTGTGTGCAGGGAGCGAAATTAACTTTTTGACTCACCGGCCAGTGGCGGGTAGATGGGAAGAGTCTACCCGCCAAGCATATTTCTTACCTGCCAAAATTTTTTTGATTAAAAAAAAAAATATATATATATTTTATATAAAAAAAAAAATTTAAATAAAATATATATTATATAATCATACTTGTAGTTGTATTATCTGCGAGACATCGCCACCACGCAATAAGTCAAAATGCTTGCTATCTGCAAACAGCTCCACTGTCTGTGTGTATACTTGAGTAGCCTCCAGCTCCAGCAAGGATTATCCGGCCCTGCAGCTAGACCCTATATTCAGCTAGACCCTACATTCAGCATGCAAGGATTCTCCGGCGATGCAGCTGGACCCATTTATAACGTTACGGTTATGTTGTCAAATCACATTCAACATGCCCTCAGCTAGAATACGCATTCAATCAATGTTATAAGACATTGATATCAGGAGCTATCTGTAGCTACTGCTAGCCCGGTAGATAACGTTAAGACAATTTAGTTTACTGGGACAGATCGATCTAGCGTGAGCTAGCTAACGCGAGCTAGCTAACGAGGGAACGGAGGTTTTATGCACTCGAGTAGACTATTGCTGGAGCATTTGTTGATATCAGTAGCTAGCCAGCTAGATACCGTTAGACAATGCGTTAGCACTAGATGCTGCGGGCGAGCTGCTACCATTCTGGGAGCTTAACGTTAGCACTAGATGCTGCAGGCGAGCTGCTACCATTCTGAGAGCTTAACGTTAGCAGTGGCACTAGAGCTGCGGGCCGCTCTGTGTTGATACGAGCAGAAGCCAATAGTATCCCGCTGCAGGGGGCTGGCCCGGCTGGGCGGATATGACTCGTTGCCACGTTTTTTTTCAAAATAAGAATATCATACGAACCGAATGCTGCTAACTGCCGGAGCCATCGATATTATGACTCTAGCTGCGCTTGGGCCGGAAATGAGACCCGCACAGATCTTCAAAATAAGAGTATCATTATGAACTACACGTCTACACGCCACACGGCGGGCAGGGCTCTCAGTGGCAAGCGCCAAAGGTAAAAACTGAGCGCCCCTGGCGGGCGGCGGGCTTTAATTTCGCCCCCTGGGTGTGTGCTATGAAGTGTGTGGAGTGGGTGCTACAGTGTGTTTGTTTAAAGTGAGTGTGTGCGTGTGGATGTGTGTGCTATGTGCGTTTGGTGGTTGTTGTTGTGTAGTGTTCATTGTTCGTTTAGCAGCCTGATGGCCTGGGGATAGAAGCTTCTTCTGAGTCTTTCTGTGCTCGCCTTGAGACTCCGGTATCGCTTGCCTGACCGCAGCAGTTCAAAGAGGCAGTTGTTCGGGTGACTGGAGTCTTTAATGATTCTCTTAGCCTTGCCCTTGCAACGCTTGTTGTAAATGTTCTGGAGGGTGGGGAGCCCCCCTCCAATTGTGCGTTCGGCTGAACGTGTCACTCTTTGTAGTCTGCTTCGGTCTTGTGCAGTGCTATTCCCAAACCAGGAGGTGATGTTGCCGGTCAAGATGCTCTCTATTGTACATGAGTAGAAGTTCTTAAGGATCTTCTGACTGACTTGGAACTTCCTTAGGCGCCTGAGGAAGTAGAGGCGTTGTCGTGCCTTCTTCACAACACTGTCAATGTGTGTAAGATATCAATCGTGCATTGCAACGTTAGAATCGTTAGGATATCAATTGTGCATGAAAGGACTATTGTTTGATTAGTATTGATGAGATTCCCTTGCAGATTCTTACAGTCTTAAAATCTGCTGATCAACTTGACAGTTTCCATTCATTTGCATTCACATCACTGAACTCACCAAAGTCTGCGGTGGTCGAGATGTAGTCCAGCCCCTCAAACATTTTCTTTAGCTCATTTCCATGTTGTATATTCTCTCTCCAAGTAGTTGGAAAAAGCGTTCCGTCCCATTTGCCGTGTGCCGCCTGGTATCTAGATCCCTGAAAGCGGGTGGCGAGTGGCTTCGGATAAGTCCTGTTAACGTTAGACTCAGCTACTAGCTTCGTTGAAGCATGGGCAGTAGATAGGACCATCTTTGAGCCAAGATACAAATTACATTTAACTAAAACATTATTTTCTTTGTGCTTGACAAAAGAGAAATAGTGAGAATATCCATCTGTAAAAACTAGAGTATTGGGTGCCGCCATGACAGTCAAGACTATAGTAAACAAAATACTCCCACAGCGTGTCCTCGCAGGTGAGTGACACAGACAGGAGTCAGGAGGACTGCGCTGCATCGCTACCGCTCGCTACCAATCTACATAAAAATAACGCAGTAACGAACCATTCAGTATTTAATAACATAATCTTTTATCGTTGGGCATGGGGGAAGGTATGAAGTCTTCTCAAGTCAAAAGGCTCAAGTCCAAGTGAAGTCACGAGCCATTGGTGTTAAAGTCAAAGTTGAGTTGCAAGTCTTTTTTGATTTGGTCAAGTCAAGTCTAAAGTCATCAAATTTGTGACTCGAGTCCACACCTCTGCTCTCTAGTGTATCTAGTGTCTCTCTAGCACGTCTCTAGCATGGAGATCTGCGTCTTTGCCTTGGACTGTCAATCTCCCAGTTTACTTGTATTCCTCTCATATTCCAGACGTGGAACAAAAGATGGATCTGTCTCCCCTTGACTGGGCGAGCACCCTTGAGGGAACGCTGTATTCTCCTTGATTTTCTTTTTTCTTTTTTTTTACTAAGGAGATTCATTTTAAAGTGTGTGTTTGTGTGTGTGTGCGCGTGTGTGTATGTGCCTGTGTATGTGGGTGCGTGTGCGTGCGTGTGTACATGCAATGAAAGGTGAAATACACCCCCACGTTCAAACAGGAAGAGGGGGGGTTAATGTAGCGTGCGGGCTGTTGAACATCTGTGGACATCAACACGCCACAGGGGTTTTGGTGAACGCTCTGTGCACGACACACACACATACACACACACGCGCGCGCACACACTTCACACACACTTAAGACATGCACGTGTAGGCTACACTTCAAAACACAGGCTTCAAATACACTCCAAAACGTTTATCTGTGCTTTGCGCGTCCCAGGGTACGTTGCTGGAAGCGGCGCCCATTACCGCGTCAACTCCGCAAACTCTAAAAGGCTTTTGTCGCATTTTATGATCTGCTTTGAAGCCGCCATCCTCGTCTTCATCCTCCTCCTCCTCATCGTCATCATTACCGCCGGCGCTATTTCACACATTGAGCGACTGTTAACGCCACCCGATTGCGACACCGTCGCTTTCATTGGCAGCGGATGTTAGCTAGTGTCAATCATTTATTCGACAGCATTAAATAAATCTCTAGTGTCTCTAGTGTGTCTCTCTAGTGTCTCTTGTAGTTTAATTTAAGGGAAGAGAGGACACATAATCCACCATCAATATTTACTGAGTCCGCTGGAGAGAAGAAGTTTAGAAACTGTTTTTTTTCATCATCTGGATGTATTTATTCAAGAGATGGTCATTTGTCATGAATCTTCACAAATGGGTAATAATAAGAATAATAAACATTATTTGTATAGCACCTTTCATACAGAAACTGCAGCTCAAAGTGCTTCACAACAGAAAAAAGAGCACATAAAGTGCAAACATAAAATCACAGTTTTTCACATTAGGATCTAACATCCCAACATGCCACCTAATTTATGGTTTTATTCAGTTTTAAATAGACAATAATAAAAAGAGTAAGATAAAATAGACAGAGTAAAATAGTGCAATAGTGCAGTGCAATACAATTGTAGAATAGAATAGATAAAAAAATATAGTAGAATAGAATAGATAGTAAAATTATGCAATAGAATGGACAGAGTAAAATAGTGCTACAGTACAATCAACAGCGGAGTGTATTAGAAGGCTATGGTGAAGAGGTACGTTTTTAGCTTATTTTTGAAAATATTAAGAGATCTAGCTTCCCTAATGTCCAGTGTGTTCCATAACTTTGGTGCATAGTTTGCAAAGGCTGCATAACCAATTTGCCTTAGACTGTGGCTTGGAACCTTCAATAGACCAGTAGTAGATTATCGCAATGTTCTAGGAGGCACATAGTTGACTAGAGAATTAGTGCTTTGTATATAAGGAGGAGCCGAGAGGACCTTGAAATCAATTCTAAATTCAAGTTCAAGTTTCAAGTTTCAAGTTTCTTTAATAGTTGTCATACAGAAGTACAGAATACTTTTGTACAAAATGCTTCTTACTGTTGCGCTCCAGAGACTGTGCATGACAAGATAAGTATGAAATAAAAACATAGTAAAAATTAGAAGTAAAAAAAGAGGTCACAGTGTTCAGTTTAGACATATGTACAATGTTCGTAGACGTAGTTACCATACAATATACAATACTGTGCAGTGTACTAATATACAATACTATATAGTGCAAGGCATAAATGGACGAGGTGCAGTTTAGGTACAATTCACAGTAGGTGTACGAGTTGTAGTGCAAATCCTTTATCAATAAATATAAAGTGTAAGTGTGTTTGTGTGATCTGAAGTGTGGAGAGTGGGTGCTGCAGTGTGTTGTTTGTTTGAGTGAGTGTGTGCGTGTGGGTGTGTGTGCTGTGTGCATTTGATGGTTGTTGCATAGTGATTATTGTTCGTTTAGCGATTATTGTTCGTTTAGCAGCCTGATGGCCTGGGGATAGAAGCTCCTTCTGAGTCTTTCTGTGCTCGCCATAAGACTCCGGTATCGCTTGCCTGACGGCAGCAGTTCAAAGAGGCAGTTGTTCGGGTGGCTCGAGTCCTTAATAATTCTCTTAGCCTTCCCCTTGCACCGCTTGTTGTAAATGTTCTGGAGGGTGGGAAGCCCCCCTCTAATTGTGCGTTCGGCTGAACGTGTCACTCTTTGTAGTCTGCTACGGTCTTGTGCAGTGCTATTCCCAAACCAGGAGGTGATGTTGCCGGTCAGGATGCTCTCTATTGTACATGAGTAGAAGTTCCTAAGGATCTTCTGACTGACTTGGAACTTCCTTAGGCGCCTGAGGAAGTAGAGGCGTTGTCGTGCCTTCTTCACAACACTGTCAATGTGTGTGGTCCATGTCAAGTCCTCGGATATGTGGGCTCCGAGGTACTTGAAACTGTTCACTCTCTCAACTGGTGCCCCGTCGATGCTGAGGGGGCTGTAGTCCTTGACCCCCGACCTCCTGAAGTCCACAATCATCTCTTTTGTTTTGCTGACGTTCAGGGAGAGGCAGTTCTCCTGACACCACTGTGACAGGTTCTCTACCTCTTCCAGGTAGGCCCTTTCGTCGTTGGCAGAGATCAGGCCCACCACTACTGTGTCATCAGCAAATTTGATGATGGTGTTGTTGTTCCGCTGTGCTACGCAGTCATGTGTGTACAGGGAGTAGAGGAGGGGGCTCAGAACACAGCCCTGGGGGGCCCCTATGTTGAGCGTGATGGATGAGGAGGTGCAGTTGCCGGCTCTTACCACCTGGGGTCTGCCCGTCAGGAAGTCCAGGACCCACTGGCACAGGTCATAGTTCAAGCCCAGGTCCCTGAGCTTGGCTATGAGTTTGGAGGGGACTATGGTATTGAATGCTGAGCTGTAGTCGATGAACAGCATTCTCACATAGTTCCCCTGCCTCTTGTCCAGATGTGATGCTGCTGTGTGCAGCACATGGGCTATGGCGTCCTCCGTGGACCTGTTGGGGCGATATGCAAATTGCAGAGGGTCCAGGTTGATGGGGAGGGAGGAACAGATGTAGCCCTTCACTAGCTTCTCAAAGCACTTCATGGCTATGGAGGTGAGGGCTACAGGGCGGTAGTCGTTGAGGCAAGCGGGCGTAGATTTTTTGGGTACAGGGATGATGGTGGACTTCTTCAGACAGGTGGGGATGACGGCCTGTTCCAAGGACAGGTTGAAGATGTCAGTGAATACCGGGGCCAGTTGGTCGGCACAGACTTTTAGGACGCGGCCGGGGATGCCGTCCGGTCCTGCTGCCTTCCTGATATCCACTTTTTTAAAGATCCGTCTCACCTCATGCTCTGTTACCCTGAACACTGAGTCTCCATCAGCAGACCCCCCCCCCCCATTGCCGTGGTTTGTAGGCTGGTGTTGTTATTCACAGCCTCAAACCTCGCATAGAAGGAGTTGAGATCATTTGCTAAGGAGATGTCACTGTTCAGTTTGAGGGGGGTTCCTTTGTAGTCTGTCATTGTTCTGAGGCCCTGCCACATGCCTCTAGAGTCAGCCTGTTCAAACTGAAGTTCAACTTTATCCCTGTAACGCCGTTTTGCCTCTATTACTGCTCTCCTGACGTTGTATCTTGCCATCTTGTGTTCTTCCATGTTGCCTGTCACCAGCCCGGTGTTGTATGCTGATGTGCGCACTTTCAGAGCCTCACGGACGGATTTGTCTACCCAGGGCTTTTGATTTGGGTAGATATTAATTTTGGTGGTGGGGATTATTACTTCTACCTGAGTACAGACATAGTCAATCACCGTTTCGGTGTATTCGTTAATATTGGCTGTGTTATCACGGAATACACTCCATTCTGTGCTTCCCAGCACTGCTTGGAGTGACTCCACTGACGTCACGGCCCAACGCTTAACCTCTCGCGAGACCACCGGCGTTCGCTTGAGACTCTGTTTGTACTTAGGCAAAAGAAAAATGGCGGCGTGATCGCTTTTACCGAATGGACTAAGAGCCTGTGACTTGTACCCATTCTTAAATTGCGAGTATACATGGTCTAATATGTTCTCGCCTCTGGTGGGACAGGTCACATGCTGATAGAAATTCGGCAGCACCTTTTTAAGACGCGCGCTGTTGAAATCCCCCAAGACCAAAATGGCAGCGTCAACATTAGCTGCTTGGAGTTTGTTTACCTCGTCGTGAAGTTTTGAAAGTGCGACCTCAGTGTTCGCGTGTGGTGGAATGTACACTCCGATGAGGATGATGGACGTTAACTCTCTTGGGAGGAAGAAGGGTCGACATTTTATCGTGATAAACTCCAGGTCTGGGGAGCAGTGGTTAGACATTTCCTTTGTGTTGCCTAAATCGCACCACTCCTTGTTTATCATGAAGGCAATGCCGCCTCCTCTCGTCTTTAGTGACTCTAATGCCGTCCGGTCTTTGCGTAGAACGAAGAAGTGGTCTGCCGGTTCTATTGCATGATTCGGGACATCTGGACTCAGCCAAGTTTCTGTGAAACAGAGGACGTTACAATCCCGAATGTCCCTCTGGAATTGGATCCTTGCTCTGATGTCGTCCAATTTGTTTCCTATCGATTGCACATTGGCCAACAATATGCTGGGCAATGTGGTTCTGTGTCGTTTGGACCTCAGTCTGTTCCGGACCCCGGCTCTCTTTCCTCGTCTTCGCGGCGGCTTTTGGTCTTGTCCATGGCCGGCATAACAAAGGATCTCGGCGGGCCATTTCTGCTGTTCAGCGATCCGATCCAGAGAGCAATCCAAACGGTAAGTTTTTCTTAATCCAATGTCAATGATTGACTGACGGTCATACACATATAATGCACCAACAGTTGGTGCAAATAAAACTCCTAATACTATAAAAATTAACAAAATAAAGCACAGTCTCGTCGGAGCGATCAGAAAGGCAGCCATCAGAGCAGCGCCAGTGTATGTTACCGGAAGCCAGTGTAGGTTAGCTAATACTGGACTTATCGGGGTATTGTCACCCCGATCTTAGCTTTGTCCCTAGTTAAATACAGAATATAATGGTCACTCCCCTTGCTATCCTATTCGTCAAGTAATTTCAATATGGGCGTATTTATTTACACATTTTAGCCAATAACAAAGACATAGGGCTAGATCGACAAAGAATGGATTGCACGGTGCTAGTTGCACCCTACTTACAATTCATTATGAATTGAAAATGGGGGACCCTGGTGTAAACAAGACGAAAGTCTTTCTCTGGTCTGCATCCACTTCACAACAAAATACTGTT
The DNA here is from genome assembly GCF_963971535.1 of Notolepis coatsorum. NCBI lineage: Eukaryota > Metazoa > Chordata > Actinopteri > Aulopiformes > Paralepididae > Notolepis > Notolepis coatsorum. Next base: position 21,161 of record NW_028173813.1, on the reverse strand, counting down.
CACACCTATGCATGTAAGTTTCTGTGGGAAACATCACCAACCACTTTCACAGGAGAGAGAGAGGTCTTCAATAGACATTTCAGAGGAGAATCTGCTGTCCTCCACTCTCAATCCACCCGATGACCTTTCATTAAGACAGGAGGTCACCTAAATTACTAGTTATACAATATGTATTAATATCACAATATAAATATACCTCACTCTCTAGTGTGTCTCTCTAGCATGTATCTCTGGTGTCTCTCTAGTGTCTCTCTAGTGTCTCTCTAGTGTCTCTGGTGTCTCTCGAGTGTCTCTAGTCTCTCTAGTGTCTCTCTAGTGTCTCTGGTGTCTCTCTAGTGTATCTAGTCTCTCTAGTGTCTCTCTAGTGTATCTGGTGTCTCTCTAGTGTCTAGTCTCTCTAGTGTCTCTCTAGTGTCTCTGGTGTCTCTCTAGTGTCTCTAGTCTCTCTAGTGTCTCTCTAGTGTCTCTAGTGTCTCTCTAGTGTCTATCTAGTGTATCTGGTGTCTCTCTAGTGTCTAGTCTCTCTAGTGTCTCTCTAGTGTCTCTCTAGTGTCTCTAGTGTCTCTCTAGTGTCTCTGGTGTCTCTGGTGTCTCTCTAGTGTCTCTCTGGTGTCTCTAGTGTATCTAGTGTCTCTAGTGTCTCTCTAGTGTCTCTCTAGTGTCTCTCTAGTGTCTCTCTAGTGTCTCTAGTGTCTCTCTCGTGTCTCTCTAGTGTCTCTCTAGTGTCTCTAGTGTCTCTCTAGTGTCTCTAGTGTCTCTCTAGTGTCTCTAGTGTCTCTAGTGTCTCTGGTGTCTCTAGTGTCTCTAGTGTCTCTAGTGTCTCTCTAGTGTCTCTAGTGTCTCTAGTGTCTCTGGTGTCTCTAGTGTCTCTAGTGTCTATAGTGTCTCTCTAGTCTCTCTAGTGTCTCTCTAGTGTCTCTCTAGTGTCTCTAGTGTCTCTCTAGTGTCTCTGGTGTCTCTAGCGTCTCTAGTGTCTCTCTAGTGTCTCTAGTGTCTCTCTAGTGTCTCTAGTGTCTCTAGTGTGTCTCTGGTGACTCTCTAGTGTCTCTCTAGTGTCTCTGGTGTCTCTCTAGTGTCTCTCTAGTGTCTCTAGTGTCTCTCTAGTGTCTCTAGTGTCTCTAGCGTCTCTAGTGTCTCTCTAGTGTCTCTCTAGTCTCTCTA
>NW_028173813.1:0-17500 GCF_963971535.1 Notolepis coatsorum | reverse complement strand
TGCCTGCCTGCCTGCCTGCCTGCCTGCCTGCCTGCCTGCCTGCCTGCCTGCCTGCCTGCCTGCCTGCCTGCCTGCCTGCCTGCCTGTCTGTCTGTCTGTCTGTCTGTCTGTCGTGTGTGTGTGTGAAGGATCTGTTCTCACCATAGCTTGAAAAGCAATGGCCTGTTTGGCAATTTGGTGTGTCCATGCAGGACCCCAAGAGGAAGAACGTTGAGTGTCCGTGACCCCATGACCTTTCCTCTATAGCGCCACCATCGGGGCAAACTAATGAAAATATATATCTTAAAAAGTAATGACCGGACTGCAATACAATTTGCCGTGCATGTTCATGGCCCCTAAAGGAGCACAACTATTGAATTTGGTGACTTTTCCTCTAGCACTCCCATCGGGCCAAACGGAAAATGTGATATCTTGAAAGGTCACGGCATACTTGCCATAAGATCTATTGTGCACATTCGTGACCCCAGGAGGGAGACTGCTATTGATTTTGGTGTCCCCATGACTGTTCCTCTAGTGCCACCATCTGGCCAAACCATACATGTTCAAAGGAGCGTATGTTGTGATCCATTAGACGTACAGTCAGACCCCCAGAGGGAGACACCTGTTGATGTTACTGAGACCATGTGCCACATCAAATGAATGATGGTAGTTGGGAGGGAAGGAAGGGGTTGTTTCTCTGATGTCTGTATGTCTGTCTCTCTTGTAACATGGTTGTCTCTCTGATGTCTTGTCTGTACAGTATTGTCTATCTCTGCTTTAACATGGTTGTCCTATGTTTTTTGTAACGCAATATTGTGTATTCCGACACAAAACGAATGTCTGTATCAACAGACAATAAAGATCTATCTTATCTTATCTTATGTTTGCGACCCTATAAGGTCCCATAGCGCCACTGTGTGGGCAATATCGGCAACGCATGCTCCTGTCACCTGAGAGTGTCAGGCCCTGGCCGAGGCCTTCACTCCACTGAGTGCATTCTTCTAGCTCTGATCATTTTCATCCCAGACCGTATTCTTCTTAATTCATTAATTAATTAATTGTCTGGCATCATACGGATTGGTTCCCGGCCAAACCGCGGTTCTGCCCTGCCGGGCGCTCCACTTGGCCGCGGCTCCTCGGCCGTAATTTAGTCCAACAGGAGCCGGGAGAGCGGCGGCCAAGTTGAGCGCCGGAGACAACAAACACAAGTCCCTCAATCACGCTCAGAGGAGATTTCCTGGCTTACACGTGTATATGTCGACGAGGAATGTTCCGCCCCTTGGCTGATTACTGTGGAAAGGACAGAGATTGACTATTTGCCCCAAAACCTGGACGAGCATAGTGATTGGCTACCATCCTCCTTAGTGATTGGCTACCACCCTCCAAAGGGATTGGCTACCATCCTCCTTAGTGATTGGCTACCACCCTTCATAGTGATTGGCTACCACCCTCCTTAGTGATTGGCTACCACCCTCCTTAGTGATTGGCTACCACCCTCCATAGTGATTAGCTATCATCCTCCATAGTGATTGGCTACCATCTTAATTAGTGATTGGCTACCATCCTCCATAGTGATTGGCTACCACCCACTACAAAAACAAACAAAAAAAGAAATACAATTGTTGTTTGTCACTCTCCTAGAAGAAAAAGTCTTTATTTGTCATGCAGCAACACACACATGTAAGATGGGCGACACACAGGAACACACACACACACATGCATTGGGTTGCCAATTAAATGCCTCTCTGCGCTTGACCCATCCCGTCGCCCCCCCCCCCCCCCCCCCCCCCATGGGCAGCCGGGAGCAGACATGGGGGACCAATCCAAGTGCTCCTGTCCATCTTCATCAGGGACACAACAGCGTTATTGATCTATTCTGCATTTTTTTCCATTGGGTTTATCTCTTTTTCTGGAGGGAGAAACCCTTGCGAGCACAGGGAAGAGAACATGCAAACTCCCCAGAGAAATGCCTGGAGATACCTGGCAACCTGGTCCCCAAGCAAGCATCAAACCCAGGACCTTCTTGCTGTGAGGTGACAGTGTTAACTGTAACCACTGCACCACTGTGTGTTCCACGACACCTCACTGACCCCATTGTCTGCCTCGGTAGCACAAGGCTACGATTGGTTAATTTGACAGTATGGATATCCAATCATCGCGGAACAGTCACCTCATTGTCTGGGATTTGACAAGATCATCAAAAGACCATTCGCAGAATCGATGTGCCGCACAGAGCCGTGTAAGCGAGGTCATGGGTATGATGTCAGATGAAAGAGAGACACAGTCTCACACTCACATTTCATCCACTATTACTATATCACTTGACTATCGCTACACTATTACTATATCAATATCGTTATGTACACTACACTATTATTATATCACTTGACTATCGCTACACTATTACTATATCACTTGACTATCACTACACTATTACTATATAGTGTGTGATCAAGCCAGCAAGTCTCCCCCTCCTCCTCCTTCCTCCTCCTCTCCTCCCTTCTTCCTCCTCCTCTCCTCCCTTCTTCCTGGGGCGACAGTGGCTCGGGAGGTAGAGCAGTCGTCTGGCAATCCGGAGGTTCCCGGTTCGATTCCCGCGCCTCCTGGGCAGCGTGTTGATGTGTCCTTGAGCAAGACACTTAACCCCTAATTGCTCCCGATGAGCAGGTTGGCACCTTGCATGGTTGCCTCCGCCGTCGTTGTGTGAATGTGTGAGTGAATGGGTAAAATGTGAGGAACAAATTGTAAAGAGCTTTGGATAAAAGCGCTATATAAAAAAGCAGCCATTATATCACTTGACTATCACTACACTATTACTAGTCAAGTCAAGTCAAGTCAAGTCAAGAGTTTTAATTGTCACGGCATACACGTATACAATGAAATGCGGGTGGTCTTGCCCGCGACGATGTGCAATACAGTGGTACAACATATAATAGAATCCAATACAAATACAGTGGTACAACATATAATAGAATCCAATAAAAAACAACAGTGCAATAAACAGGTAACATGGTGTGACATCTCGGTATCTGTACATAGTATTTACAGAGCATATAGGACATGCTAGGTAGCTTTAGTAGTGCAATACACTGTTCCTGTTGTTATACTAATTTAAAGTGGCCTTTCCTCTTGGCCATAAGTGTGCGTGTGTGCGGCATGAGTGTTAAAGTGGCTGCTAGTGTGTGAGCGTGCTCAGCGTGCGTGTCGTGTGTGTGCTTGTGTGTGCTTGTGTGTGGATAGTTCAGTTTCTGTGGCTCTCAATGTTCATTGTTCAAGGCTCTGATGGCCTGGGGGAAGAAGCTGAGCCTAAGCCTCTCCGTCCTAGTAGCTGGGGTTCGCAGGCGTCTGCCTGACCTCAGCAGCTGGAACAGGCTGTTATTGGGGTGGTGGGGGTCTTTCATTATTCTGCAGGCTCTGGATTTGCACCTCTTGTTGTATAGAACCTGCAGGGTAGGTAGCGCAATACCCGTGGTACGCTCGGCTGAGTGCACCACTCTCTGTAGGGCCTTCTTGTCCTGTGACGTGCTGTTTCCATACCAGGCAGTGATGTTTCCGGTCAAGATGCTCTCTACAGCTCCTGAGTAGAACTAGTACTATATCACTTGACAAACACTACACTATTACTATATCACTTGACTAACACAACACTATCACTATATCACTTGACTAACACTACACTATTACTATATCACTTGACTAACACAACACTATCACTATATCACTTGACTAACACTACACTATTACTATATCACTTGACTAACACTACACTATCACTATATCACTTGACTAACACTACACTATCACTATATCACTTGACTAACACTACACTATTACTATATCACTTGACTAACACTACACTATCACTATATCACTTGACTAACACTACACTATCACTATATCACTTGACTAACACTACACTATCACTATATCACTTGACTAACACTGCACTATTACTATATCACTTGACTAACACTACACTATTACTATATCACTTGACTTTCACTACACTGTTACTTGTCAAGAATGGAGGTAGGTGAATTCCAATGGGTGAAGGCAATCACAGAGACGGAGAGTGTTTACTCTTGAACAGGTTCGACTTTAATAGTAAGAACACAGAGTAAATTCTAAGAGAGACAAGTGCTAAGTAGCACAGGCAGGAATAAGGTAAATAGGAGCTTATTGGAGGTCCAGAGTTGAACCGTCCCCATTATCCCCGAATGCAATTAGTGAAGACCTGACAATGAACAAGCACAAGACAGGTAGGTTACATAGACACCAAATACCAACATTCCACACACACCCCTGTGACAGCCAATCAGGAACCACCCCTAAGTGACAGCACTAATTGACAGGGAAAGGACAGGTGACAAGCCCAGTGACATATGCCAGGAATGTGGGTGGTCACCGACCTCAGTCGGTGTCCAGAACGTAACAGTACCCTCCCCCGACGAACGGCACCAGACGTTCACCTAGGGGCCTCGGGATTCAGCCGCCGGAAATCAACGATCAAGCTGGGATCTAAAATATCCCTTTGAGGCACCCAAGAACGCTCTTCTATCCTGTACCCCTCCCAATCCACCAAGAACTGAAACCCCCTACCCCTCCGCCTACAACCCAGTATCCTCCGCACCGTGTAAATGGGTTGACCGCCAATAAACCGGGGCGGAGGAACCACAGGCAGTGGCGGGGCCAAGGGCGATGAGAGGAATGGCTTCAACAGGGACACATGAAACGTCGGATGAACCCTCATAGAGCTCGGAAGTCGTAGCTTGTAAGCCACTGGATTAACCCGATGAATCACTTTAAATGGTCCTATAAAGCGAGGAGCCAGCTTCTTGGATTCCACCCGGAGAGGGAGATCCCGGGTGGAAAGCCAAACCCGCTGCCCTGGACGGTAAACTGGAGCCGGACGACGCTTACGGTTAGCTTGCCGTTGGGTACTAACCGAAACCTTCTGTAGCGCCTTCCGAACCTGTTTCCACGTCCTGCGACAGCGAGCCACATGTGCCTGGGCCGAGGGCACCTCCGCCTCCTGCTCCTGCTCGGGAAACAGAGGAGGTTGAAAACCATACTGGCACTGAAAGGGAGACATACCGGTAGAAGAGGAGAGAAGGGTATTATGCGCGTACTCAGCCCAAGCCAACCTCCTACTCCACGTTGCCGGACTACCGGCAACGTAACATCTCAAGACCCCCTCCAAATCCTGGTTGACCCGCTCCGTCTGCCCGTTCGACTGCGGATGGAACCCAGACGACAGACTGACAGAGGCGCCGAGGCCGGCGGCAAACGCCTTCCAGAACCTGGAGGCGAACTGAGGACCCCGGTCCGACACGATATCCACTGGCAGCCCGTGGACCCGAAAGACATGCTGTATAACTAAATCAGCAGTCTCCCGGGCCGATGGAAGCTTGGGGAGAGGGACAAAGTGAGCCGCCTTAGAGAACCGATCCACCACCACCAAAATGGTGGTGAACCCATCCAAAAGGGGAAGACCAGAAATAAAGTCCAGAGATATGTGTGACCAGGGTCGTTTAGGAATAGGAAGTGGTCGGAGGAACGCGTGTGTACTACGTGCGCACACCGGACAGGCCGCCACAAAGGAACGCGTATCCCCCTCCACTGTCGGCCACCAGAACCTCCTACGGATAAATTCCAGGGTCCTGGTTGCCCCTGGGTGGCTGGTGAGGGATGACGCATGTGCCCACTGTAGCAAGCGTGAGCGCGCCACCTTGAGAACATACGACCGTCCCGGAGGACCCCCACCTGGATCGGGCTCCCGCGTTAGCGCCGACCTTACCACCCTCTCTATGCCCCAAGACACGGGTGCCAAAATCAAGGCCGGTGGAATAATGGGATGGGGCTGCTCCTCCCGACCAGGAAGATCAAACTGACGCGACAAAGCGTCAGGTTTGATATTCTTGGAGCCGGGTCTATAGGAGATGGTAAATCGAAATCGTGTGAAGAACAACGTCCACCTGGCCTGGCGAGCGTTAAGGCGTTTAGCCCCTTGGATGTAAGCTAAGTTCTTATGATCAGTCCAAACAATGAAAGGATGTGTCGCCCCCTCTAACCAATGTCTCCACTCCTCCAGTGCCAATTTGATCGCCAATAACTCCTGATTACCCACGTCGTAATTACGCTCGGCTGGTGACAGACGGCGAGAAAAAAAAGCACACGGGTGCACTTTCCCATCCTTTAAGCATCTCTGAGAGAGCACCCCCCCCCACCGCGATGTCAGAGGCATCCACCTCCACAATGAACGGAACCTCTGCGTCATGGCGGATCAATACAGGAGCGGATGTAAAACGACGTTTAAGATCGCAGAAGGCCGACTCAGCCCTAGGCGACCATTCAAAGCCAGGGAGAGAGGCCTTAGTGAGAGCTGTTAATGGATTGGCTAAGGCGCTAAAGTTGCGAATAAAGCGCCTGTAAAAATGTGCAAAGCCCAAAAACCGTTGTAACCCCTTGAGCGACGAAGGCCGTGGCCAGTCCAAAACTGCACTCACCTTGGCTGGATCCATGCGCAGATCGCCCTTCGTCAACACAAAGCCCAGGAAGGACACGGTGTCCGTGTGAAACACACACTTCTCAGCCTTAACAAATAGTTGATGCTTGAGGAGACGGTCTAGCACCTCCCGAACGTGCATTTGGTGTTGCACCATATCGCGAGAAAAAATCAGGATATCATCTAAGTAGACAAACACCGACACCCCAATCAAGTCTCGCAGCACGTCGTTAACCAGGGCTTGGAAGACTGCCGGAGCATTAGCCAAACCAAAGGGCATGACCAAATACTCATAGTGCCCATTGGGTGTGTTAAATGCAGTCTTCCACTCGTCTCCCTCTCTAATCCTGACCAGATTGTATGCATTACATAAGTCAAGTTTAGAAAAGACCTGTGCCCCCTGTAAGCACTCAAAGGCCGTGTCCATGAGAGGTAAAGGATATCGGTTCTTGATGGAAACGTCATTCAATCCCCTATAATCAATGCATGGGCGCTGATCCCCATCTTTCTTATCAACAAAGAAGAAGCCAGCGCCGGCAGGGGAAGTGGACGGGCGTATGTGCCCCGCAAGCAATGCCTCCTCTATGTAGGTGTTCATGGCCAAGGTTTCGGGGCGTGAGAGAGAGAACATTCGCCCGCGAGGCGGGGAGGTACCGGGTAGAAGATTAATGGGACAGTCGTATGATCTATGAGGCGGAAGTGCTTTAGCACGCGTCTTGCTAAAAACGTCCGCCAGGTCCCAATAGATCTCAGGCACCCCTATCAAATCGGGATTAGAGGGTAGATCAGAATCTGCCACGCTCCCACACTATCCTGGAAAAAGAGGGAGGAGACAAAAGGGAAGAGGGGGGGGAAGACAAGGGTTTGGGCAAACTCCCGCTGACGATCGACTTGACGTCGGCCGCCGTTGAGAGTTCGCCCGTGCTCCAATTAATGATATGAACACATGACGACAACCAGGGATGACCCAACACCATGACAGAATAGGGGGAAAAGATGACAAAAAATGTAACCCATTCCCACTCCCCACCCGCCACCCGGATGTGTAATGGAACCGTGCGCTGGGTGACGCTCCCACTGCCCAGGGGCCGACCGTCCAGGGCGTAAACCGGTAAGGGAACCCCTAAATCCTCCACTGGGGTTCCCCACTCCTTCACCAATCCCACGTGAATAAAATTGCCCGCCGCCCCTGAGTCAATGAGAGCCTTAGTTCCCCTAATGTCACCCCCACAGTTGATCGCCACCTCAAAAAATTTACGTGAATCAGTGGGTTTGGCAGGAATGAGCCCACCTGCTGGCGCTTTCTCGAAGCCTGACGGCGCACCTTCTATTCCCGACTGGCGCCGAGCCGATACAGCCTGGACCCGACAGCTGCCGAAGCGGTGACCGGTGCGACCGCACCGGAAGCAGCGTCGCTCTTTGATGAAGCGCTGCCTCTCGTCGTCCGAGAGCGACAGCGCTCCAAGCTGCATGGATTCATCACCCAGTGGCCCACTCGTATAATGCATGGAAGTATCAACACCAGGAGAAGGAAAACATACCTGGGTGTTGTTGACACGCTCCTTCTCCCTCTCCTGGTGCCGATTGTCCATCTTGATGGTGGTGTTGATCAGCACTTCCAGCTGCTCGGGGATCTCACGCGCGGAGAGCGCATCTCGCATCCACGCTGAGAGTCCCCTGACGAACAGAACCACGCAGACGTTCTCCGCCCAAGCTGTCTCCCGAGCCAAGATCCGAAAATTGATAGCGTAAGCTGCGACCGTGCGGAGGCCCTGCCGGCAGTCGAGAAGACGACCGCCAGCCTCGAAGATCGAGAGTACCCGGGAAGTATCGAATACTCTTCTCAACTCCCGGGTAAAGGCGTCCAGACTGTCGCAGATTATCGCTCCCGCCTCTAATTCCGCCGTAGCCCAGGAGAGAGCTTGACCGGTGAGCAGTGTGATAATATACGCTACCTGCGCTGTCTCCGATGGAAATGATCGTGGTTGCAGCCGGAAAACAAGTAGACACTGGGTGATGAATTCCCGACAACCATCCGGTGATCCATCATAGCGAGCGGGCGCCTGCAGTCGTGGCTCGTGGGACCGTTCCTGGACCCCGAACACCCCCCGACTCTCCTCTGCGTGGACCGCTGCTTCTCCCGTCGCCGACTGAACTCCAGCCACTCCTTCTTGGGCTTGTCGGGCTGTGGCCAACGCCGACTGCGCCACCGCTTGGGATGAGCCGACGATCCCGTTGAGTCGGACTAACTCGCCGCTGACCAGCTGTTGATGTTCCTCCATCCGTGTCTGGGCCGCTCCCTGCGCCTGGAGCATCTCCATGATGGCCTCCATGGAATTCTGATGGTCAGGTCTTCTGTCAAGAATGCAGGTAGGTGAATTCCAATGGGTGAAGGCAATCACAGAGACGGAGAGTGTTTACTCTTGAACAGGTTCGACTTTAATAGTAAGAACACAGAGTAAATTCTTTGAGCGACAAGTGCTAAGTAGCACAGGCAGGAATAAGGTAAATAGGAGCTTATTGGAGGTCCAGAGTTGAACCGTCCGCGTTATTGTTATGGTTTGTAACCGACCCCAATCGCACAACACAAGACAGGTATGATGGTTTGCCAAGAAACAGATATTTATTGAACAACAGGGAAATACAGGGAAAAGGGCACTGTCCCTTTAAGGGAGAATCACAAATACAGGAATATAATATGAGGGGAAGGAAAGGTGCCTTAAGAGGCGGGCAGGAAAAGGGAACACTAAGGGAAAGTAAGGGAACGCCTAAGGGAAGGTTAAGGGAACGCCTTGGGACAGAGGAACTAGAGACTAGGTAAACCAGGGACAAGGAGAACTAGGGAGAGAGGACTAGGGACTAGGAGAGCTAGGGAACAGGAGAAACGGGGACTAGGGGAACTAGGGACAAGGAACTAGGTGGAACTAGAAGGGGAGAACTTGGGACCAGGAACTAGGTGGAACTAGAAAGGGGAGAACTAGGGAACAGGAACTAGGTGGAACTAGAAGGGGAGAACTTGGGACCAGGAACTAGGTGGAACTAGAAAGGGGAGAACTAGGGAACAGGAACTAGGTGGAACTAGAAAGGGGAGAACTAGGGAACAGAGGGGACTGAGGCCCGCGGAGGCGGGCTGGGGAACAGGGAGGAACTGGGAGGACTGGTGGAAATCATCTGGGCCGCTCTGCAGGACAGAGGAGATAGTTAATGCACAAAAGGGAAAAAACAGAGCAGGTGCAGAACAGTCCAAATAACAAAGTGAACAAAGTAATAATATCTTCGTGTGACAAACACACAGGGGGAGATGTAAAGTCCAAAAATACTATTCTAAGTGAGAACCAAAAACAGAGGCAATACGCTGGGAGAGTGACATCACAATCTAAACTCACCCAGGCGTATGCGTAATGGTACAGGAAACGCAGCGGGAAGGGGGCAAGGGGCATTACGCTGAGTGAGTGACATCACAATCAAAACTCACCCAGGCGTATGCGTAAAGGTACAGGGACAGCAGCGGGAACAGGGGCAAGGGCACTACGCTGAGTGAGTGACATCACAATCAAAACTCACCCAGGCGTATGCGTAAAGGTACAGGGACAGCAGCGGGAACAGGGGCAAGGGCACTACGCTGAGTGAGTGACATCACAATCAAAACTCACCCAGGCGTATGCGTAAAGGTACAGGGACAGCAGCGGGAACGGGGGCAAGGGCACTACGCTGAGTGAGTGACATCACAATCAAAACTCACCCAGGCGTATGCGTAAAGGTACAGGGACAGCAGCGGGAACGGGGGCAAGGGCACTACGCTGAGTGAGTGACATCACAATCAAAACTCACCCAGGCGTATGCGTAATGGTACAGGGACAGCAACGGGGCGAGGGCATCGCCACCGGGTGGCTGGCTGTCCGAGCCGAGGAACAGAGCGCTGGAACAGCGGCGGTGGCGAGGATGTCGTCCACCGGGGAGCCGCTGTCGGAGCCGAGGAACAGGGTGCTGGAACAGCGGCGGTGACGAGGATTTCGTCCACCGGGTAGCCGCTGTCGGAGCCGAGGAACAGGGTGCGCGCCACACCTTGGAGTGCGCGTCGGAACAGAGAGCTGGAACAGTGGCGGTGGCGAGGATGTCGTCCACCGGGTAGCCGCTGTCGGAGCCGAGGAACAGAGTGCGCGCCACACCTTGGTGTGCGCGTCGGAACAGTGGCGGTGGCGAGGATGTCGTCCACCGGGTAGCCGCTGTCGGAGCCGAGGAACAGAGTGCGCGCCACACCTTGGTGTGCGCGTCGGAACAGTGGCGGTGGCGAGGATGTCGTCCACCGGGTAGCCACTGACGGAGCCGAGGAACAGAGTGCGCGCCACACCTTGGTGTGCGCGTCGGAACAGTGAGACGCCTCGGGGTGCGTCTGCGAGGAGGAGTGTGCCAAGCACGAAGGTCTGGAAGATGCGCGTCGGCGCGCTGAGGTCTGGAGAGCGTGCCAAGCTCGAAGGTCTGGAAGATGCGCGTCTGTGCGCTGAGGTCTGGAGAGCGTGCCAAGCTCGAAGGTCTGGAAGATGCGCGTCTGTGCGCTGGTACGGAGGAGCGTGCCAAGCTCGAAGGTCTGGAAGATGCGCGTCAGTGCGCTGGTACGGAGGAGCGTGCCAAGCTCGAAGGTCCTTGGAAGATGCGCGTTGCGCGCTGAGGACTGGAGAGCGTCTGCGCTGGTCTGGATGTGCGTCAGGACGAACAGCTGCGCGGGGGTCTGCAGTGGAACGCTGGGGTGCCTCCCGTGGAAGTACAGGGAGCGCAGACCAGTCTCCCCCACAGGCAACGGCGACAGCTGGCGAAGGCTGGAGCAAACATCTCGACGCCGGAGAATGGAACAGCATAGGCAGACAGAGGATATCCCGAAAGAGTCTAGATGTTTAGAGAATATGACTCGGCAAGTATACAACACGACCCCACGCCAAAACGAGGGGAAGCGCCCTGGTATTTAAAGCCCACAGGGGGACTAATTAGCCTGCCACCACAGGTGCGAGAGATAATAGAATATCAAACAGGTGTGGCCACTAAGGGTAAGGAACGAGAGGGTGGGGGCTAGAGAGAGTGAGTAGGGAATTCCTAACAGTAGGCTTAAAGAAGACAGAGAATAGGGAATTAGACAGAGAATAGGGAATTCCTAACAGTAGGCTTAAAGAAGACAGAGAAAAGGTAGTGAGCAGCGGGCAAAACCTCACAGTATCCCCCCCTCCAACGGGAGCCACCCGGCGACCCAAAACAAATACAGACAGAGTGGCAGGGGGCAAAACAAGAGGTACTGGCCAAGCCAGCAGGGGAAGCCACCACAAGAGTGGGGCTAGCAAAAGAAACAGGGTCGCCGAGGGGTAACTAGGGTAGCAGAGGGGCAACTGGTCTAGAGGAACTGGGTCTAGAGAACTAGTCTAGCGAACTGGGCAAGAGAACTGGTCTAGAGAACTGGTCTAGAGGAACTGGTCTAGAGGACTGGTCTAGAGCAACTGGTCTAGAGGAACTGAGGGGCAAGCAGGGTAGCTAAGGGGTAACCATGGAAGCACCGGGAAAGGGCTAGCAGAGGGAAGGTTAGCTGCCAGGGCACTGATAGCTACAGGGCCTATGCTAGCTGTACTGCTACATCAACATAGAGGCTGCGCTAGCTGCCGGAGCTAGGCTGGCAGACAGGGCTGGACCAGCATGAGAGCACAAGCTAGCTGGAAGGACAGTCCTAGCTGTGTGAGAAAAACTGACCTTGCTAGCTGAAAGGGCAGTCCTAGCAGTGGGATAAACTACACAAAAAAGTGGAGGCCATGCAGAGGGACCGGGTTAGCTGCTTGGGCCTGGCTAGCTACAGGGCCTATGCCAGCTGCAAGGCTGCATTAACATAGAGGCTGTGCTAACAGCCGGGGCCAAGCCAGCAGACCGGGGCCATGCAGAGGGAAACTGGGTTAGCCGCCAGGGCATGGCTAGCTACAGGGCCTATGCCAGCAGCAAGGGCTGCATAAACATAGAGGCTGTGCTAGCAGCCGGGGCTAAGCTAGCAGACAGGGGCTCTGCTGAGGGACTGGGTTAGCTGCCAGGGCATGGCTAGCTACAGGGGGGTCAAACAGGGCAAAACGGGAAGCAATCAGGGGAGCTAACCGGGGAGACTAACAAGCTAAACAGGGGAGTAACAGGCTAACAAGGGAGCTAAACAGGACTAACAAGGAAGCTAAACTGGGCTAACAGGGGAGCTAGAGGGGACAAGAAAAAAAAAGGCAAACTCAACATACACAGTCTGTGCTGGCTGGGGTCGTAGACTTGGTGGGGTCGTACTGTTATGGTTTGTAACCGACCCCAATCGCACAACACAAGACAGGTATGATGGTTTGCCAAGAAACAGATATTTATTGAACAACAGGGAAATACAGGGAAAAGGGCACTGTCCCTTTAAGGGAGAATCACAAATACAGGAATATAATATGAGGGGAAGGAAAGGTGCCTTAAGAGGCGGGCAGGAAAAGGGAACACTAAGGGAAAGTAAGGGAACGCCTAAGGGAAGGTTAAGGGAACGCCTTGGGACAGAGGAACTAGAGACTAGGTAAACCAGGGACAAGGAGAACTAGGGAGAGAGGACTAGGGACTAGGAGAGCTAGGGAACAGGAGAAACGGGGACTAGGGGAACTAGGGACAAGGAACTAGGTGGAACTAGAAGGGGAGAACTTGGGACCAGGAACTAGGTGGAACTAGAAAGGGGAGAACTAGGGAACAGGAACTAGGTGGAACTAGAAGGGGAGAACTTGGGACCAGGAACTAGGTGGAACTAGAAAGGGGAGAACTAGGGAACAGGAACTAGGTGGAACTAGAAAGGGGAGAACTAGGGAACAGAGGGGACTGAGGCCCGCGGAGGCGGGCTGGGGAACAGGGAGGAACTGGGAGGACTGGTGGAAATCATCTGGGCCGCTCTGCAGGACAGAGGAGATAGTTAATGCACAAAAGGGAAAAAACAGAGCAGGTGCAGAACAGTCCAAATAACAAAGTGAACAAAGTAATAATATCTTCGTGTGACAAACACACAGGGGGAGATGTAAAGTCCAAAAATACTATTCTAAGTGAGAACCAAAAACAGAGGCAATACGCTGGGAGAGTGACATCACAATCTAAACTCACCCAGGCGTATGCGTAATGGTACAGGAAACGCAGCGGGAAGGGGGCAAGGGGCATTACGCTGAGTGAGTGACATCACAATCAAAACTCACCCAGGCGTATGCGTAAAGGTACAGGGACAGCAGCGGGAACAGGGGCAAGGGCACTACGCTGAGTGAGTGACATCACAATCAAAACTCACCCAGGCGTATGCGTAAAGGTACAGGGACAGCAGCGGGAACAGGGGCAAGGGCACTACGCTGAGTGAGTGACATCACAATCAAAACTCACCCAGGCGTATGCGTAAAGGTACAGGGACAGCAGCGGGAACGGGGGCAAGGGCACTACGCTGAGTGAGTGACATCACAATCAAAACTCACCCAGGCGTATGCGTAAAGGTACAGGGACAGCAGCGGGAACGGGGGCAAGGGCACTACGCTGAGTGAGTGACATCACAATCAAAACTCACCCAGGCGTATGCGTAATGGTACAGGGACAGCAACGGGGCAAGGGCATCGCCACCGGGTGGCTGGCTGTCCGAGCCGAGGAACAGAGCGCTGGAACAGCGGCGGTGGCGAGGATGTCGTCCACCGGGGAGCCGCTGTCGGAGCCGAGGAACAGGGTGCTGGAACAGCGGCGGTGACGAGGATTTCGTCCACCGGGTAGCCGCTGTCGGAGCCGAGGAACAGGGTGCGCGCCACACCTTGGAGTGCGCGTCGGAACAGAGAGCTGGAACAGTGGCGGTGGCGAGGATGTCGTCCACCGGGTAGCCGCTGTCGGAGCCGAGGAACAGAGTGCGCGCCACACCTTGGTGTGCGCGTCGGAACAGTGGCGGTGGCGAGGATGTCGTCCACCGGGTAGCCGCTGTCGGAGCCGAGGAACAGAGTGCGCGCCACACCTTGGTGTGCGCGTCGGAACAGTGGCGGTGGCGAGGATGTCGTCCACCGGGTAGCCACTGACGGAGCCGAGGAACAGAGTGCGCGCCACACCTTGGTGTGCGCGTCGGAACAGTGAGACGCCTCGGGGTGCGTCTGCGAGGAGGAGTGTGCCAAGCACGAAGGTCTGGAAGATGCGCGTCGGCGCGCTGAGGTCTGGAGAGCGTGCCAAGCTCGAAGGTCTGGAAGATGCGCGTCTGTGCGCTGAGGTCTGGAGAGCGTGCCAAGCTCGAAGGTCTGGAAGATGCGCGTCTGTGCGCTGGTACGGAGGAGCGTGCCAAGCTCGAAGGTCTGGAAGATGCGCGTCAGTGCGCTGGTACGGAGGAGCGTGCCAAGCTCGAAGGTCCTTGGAAGATGCGCGTTGCGCGCTGAGGACTGGAGAGCGTCTGCGCTGGTCTGGATGTGCGTCAGGACGAACAGCTGCGCGGGGGTCTGCAGTGGAACGCTGGGGTGCCTCCCGTGGAAGTACAGGGAGCGCAGACCAGTCTCCCCCACAGGCAACGGCGACAGCTGGCGAAGGCTGGAGCAAACATCTCGACGCCGGAGAATGGAACAGCATAGGCAGACAGAGGATCTCCCGAAAGAGTCTAGATGTTTAGAGAATATGACTCGGCAAGTATACAACACGACCCCACGCCAAAACGAGGGGAAGCGCCCTGGTATTTAAAGCCCACAGGGGGACTAATTAGCCTGCCACCACAGGTGCGAGAGATAATAGAATATCAAACAGGTGTGGCCACTAAGGGTAAGGAACGAGAGGGTGGGGGCTAGAGAGAGTGAGTAGGGAATTCCTAACAGTAGGCTTAAAGAAGACAGAGAATAGGGAATTAGACAGAGAATAGGGAATTCCTAACAGTAGGCTTAAAGAAGACAGAGAAAAGGTAGTGAGCAGCGGGCAAAACCTCACAGTTATCCCTGAACGCAATTAGTGAAGACCTGACAATGAACAAGCAGAAGACAGGTAGGTTACATAGACACCAAATACCAAACATTCCACACACACCCCCGTGACAGCCAATCAGGAACCACCCCTAAGTGACTGCACTAATTGACAGGGAAAGGACAGGTGACAAGCCCAGTGACATATCCCAGGAATGTGGGTGGTCACCGACCTCAGTCGGTGTCCAGAACGTAACAGTTACTAAATCACTTAACTAACACTACACTATTACTATATCACTATAGCTACACTATTACTATATCACTATCACTACACTATTACTATATCACTTGACTATCGCTACACTATTACTATATCACTTGACTAACACTACACTATTACTATATCACTTGACTATCACTACACTATTACTATATCACTTGACTAACACTACACTATTACTATATCACTTGACTAACACTACACTATCACTATATCACTTGACTAACACTAAGCTATTACTATATCACTTGACTAACACTACACTATCACTATATCACTTGACTAACAATACACTATTACTATATCACTTGACTAACACTACACTATTACTATATCACTTGACTAACACTACACTATTACTATATCACTTGACTAACACTACACTATTACTATATCACTATCACAACAACACTATTACTATATCACTATCACTACACTATTACTACTAGTGGTGGGGGAAAATATCGATACATAGTAGTATCGCAATACTTTGCGTGGTGATACTGTATCGATACAGGGACGCCAAGTATCGATATACATTTTTTTATATACATTTTTTATAAGGAAGTTGCATTGTTAATTTCAATACCTGTAATAGTACAGTAGTCCACCCACGCACACACGTGTGCAATATAACTGTAATACAAACAGTTCAGTTTGTCAGGTACATGCAACACAGATTACAGTGTCTGCTTGAGAAAATACCATGTTCTGCAATAAAAATTATTGAAGTGAGATGAACAGACTGAACTTTATTTTATTAGATAAAACATGTTGACAAGGTTGTACTTTGCAGTTGAAAAAAGGTAATAAATCGCAATATATCGTAATATTAATATCGCAATACTCAGCATATCCCAATATATTTAGTATCGCAATACTATCGTATCGTGACTCAAGTAACGTGATAGTATCGTATCGTGAGGCCTCTGGTGATTCCCACCCCTAATTACTACTAAGATACGATAAGATATACCTTCGAGCCAGATCTGCTTTTCCCGAATTTCCCCAAGGGGATCAATTAAGGACTACTACTACCATTACTACTACTGTACGACTACCACTACTAGATTGCTACCGTACTGTATTTAATATATTGCCCACCAACAGTCATCCACTATGTTATGTATTCCACCCCCCTGCTATGTTGAGTCATGCCAGATACATCCATTTCAGCCAGTTACTCCCTGCGCCACATCACTTGAGCTGCCTACTTCAGTATTATCATTATTTATCATCGTAACTGTTACATAGTCCTCCAGTGGAACGGTGGAGGAATGCTGTGTTGGCTGGATATATGTACGCATGCATGCCTGTGTGTGTGTGTGTGTGTGTGTGTGTGTGTGTGTGTGTGTGTGTGTGTGTGTGTGTGTGTGTGTGTGCGTGTGTGTGTGTGTGTGTATGTGTGTGTGTGCATTTGCACATGTACGTTTGTGCACACACAACCATCTGTATATTATGTGTGTGTGTGTGTGTGTGTGTGTGTGTGTGTGTGTGTGTGTGTGTGTGTGTGTGTGTGTGTGTGTTTGTGTGTGTGTGTGTGTGTGTGTGTGTGTGTATGATTGTGCACTAGTCAGTTTGTGCACACAACCATCTGTAGTTATGTGTGTGTCTGTGTGTCTGTACTACTACCCTGTATGTGTGCATCTACCACTATTTGCATCTGTGCTACATCTGTGCTACATGCACATGCAAGAGCGTGTCTCTCTGTGTGTGTGTGTGTGTGTGTGTGTGTGTGTGTGTGTGTGTGTGTGTGTGTGTGTGTGTGTGTGTGTGTGTGTGTGTGTTTGTGTGAGGGCTGGGAGGGGTTGTTTC
>NW_028173814.1:0-10000 GCF_963971535.1 Notolepis coatsorum | reverse complement strand
GGAAAAACACACATATGTGTTTGACATCTGCTCACTAACTCTCTCTCTCTCTCTCTCTCTCTCTCTCTCTCTCTCTCTCTCTCTCTCTCTCTCGCTCTCTCGCTCCCTCTCTCTCTCTCTCTCAATTCCTCTCACTGTCACGCTCACCCTCTTACCTAATTTCCTGTCTCTTTCTCTCTTTCCATCCCTGCCGTCTCCTCTCTCCTCTTTCAACCCTTCCCTCTCTGCCTCCCTGTTTCGCCCCCTCCCTCAACCCCACCACCCTCTCTGCTCCCCCACCCTCTCTGCTCCCCCACCCCCTCTGCTCCCCCCCCTCCCTCCCTCTCTCCCTCTCTGTCTCCGTGTCTCAGAACGACAGCGTGGTGGACACTAATGGGGACGATACTCCAGAAAGTCTGGACACGTTGCTGCCGGATATCTCTCTGGTGAGCCTGGCGATCTCAGCCCTCCGCCCCCCCTCCCTCTCCCCCACCCCTCACCCCCCTGACAGATGGACACAGCATGGGACAGGATCGAGAAGGAAGGAGGCAGGGAGGGAGGGAGGGAGCGAGGGAGGAGGAGAGCGATAGGTGGTCGGCGCCCTGGATCTCGTAAACAGACAAAGGTCGAAGCCTGTCAGCTCCTAATGGAGGCGAGGAGCGTCTCTCAGAGTGTGTAGTGTGCTCGTTTAGTTTCTCCCTCCCAATATTTCCTTCACCTCCCTCCCTCACGGTGACACTGGAGGTGACACACACAGGGCCGTTCTGCACAAGCTCCTGCTCCGAGTCCTCACTCAGACTCTCGGTTTCCCCACTGGGCTGATTGGTCGGAGAGAGTCATCACTCGAGACACTACGGCACCGTCGACTCCTTATCCGCCAGAAAATTGGAAAAATGAATGAAAATTTTAATTAGAAAATGACGAATCTAGCGATCTTTGCACAAACGCAATTTTTTTTTTATGAGGTCAATAGGGAACATTAACCCTTTCACTACCACACTATAGAAGGTTAACCCTTTCACCGTCACACCATAGAAGGTTGTCCCCTTCACTACCACACTATAGAAGGTTAACCCTTTCACCGTCACACTATAGACGGTTAACCCCTTCACTACCACACCATAGAAGGTTATCCCCTTCACTACCACACTATAGAAGGTTATCCCCTTCACTACCACACTATAGAATGTTATCCCCTTCACTACCACACTATAGAATGTTATCCCCTTCACTACCACACTATAGAATGTTATCCCCTTCACTACCACACTATAGAATGTTATCCCCTTCACTACCACACTATAGAAGGTTATCCCCTTCACTACCACACTATAGAATGTTATCCCCTTCACTACCACACTATAGAAGGTTATCCCCTTCACTACCACACTATAGAAGGCTATCCCCTTCACTACCACACTATAGAAGGCTATCCCCTTCACTACCACACTATAGAAGGCTATCCCCTTCACTACCACACTATAGAAGGTTATCCCCTTCACTACCACACTATAGAAGGTTAACCCCTTCACTACCACACTATAGAAGGTTAACCCCTTCACTACCACACTATAGAAGGTTAACCCATTCACTACCACACCATAGAAGGTTATCCCCTTCACTACCACACCATAGAAGGTTAACCCCTTCACTACCACACTATAGACGGTTATCCCCTTCACTACCACACTATAGAAGGTTAACCCTTTCACTGTCACACTATAGAAGGTTGTCCCCTTCACTACCACACTATAGAAGGTTAACCCTTCACTACCACACTATAGAAGGTTATCCCCTTCACTACCACACTATAGAAGGTTAACCCTTTCACTACCACACTATAGAAGGTTATCCCCTTCACTACCACACTATAGAAGGTTAACCCTTTCACTACCACACTATAGAAGGTTATCCCCTTCACTACCACACTATAGAAGGTTATCCCCTTCACTACCACACTATAGACGGTTATCCCCTTCACTACCACACTATAGAAGGTTAACCCCTTCACTACCACACTATAGAAGGTTAACCCTTTCACTGTCACACTATAGAAGGTTAACCCTTTCACTGTCACACTATAGAAGGTTATCCCCTTCACTACCACACTATAGAAGGTTAACCCTTTCACTGTCACACTATAGAAGGTTAACCCTTTCACTGTCACACTATAGAAGGTTATCCCCTTCACTACCACACCATAGAAGGTTAACCCTTTCACTGTCACACTATAGAAGGTTAACCCTTTCACTGTCACACTATAGAAGGTTATCCCCTTCACTACCACACTATAGAAGGTTATCCCCTTCACTACCACACTATAGAAGGTTAACCCCTTCACTACCACACTATAGAAGGTTAACCCTTTCACTGTCACACTATAGAAGGTTAACCCTTTCACCGTCACACCATAGATGGTTAACCCCTTCACTACCACACTATAGAAGGTTAACCCCTTCACTACCACATTATAGAAGGTTAACCCTTTCACTGTCACACTATAGATGGTTATCCCCTTCACTACCACACTATAGAAGGTTAACCCTTTCACTGTCACACTATAGACGGTTATCCCCTTCACTACCACACTATAGAAGGTTATCCCCTTCACTATCACACTATAGAAGGTTATCCCCTTCACTACCACACCATAGAAGGTTATCCCCTTCACTACCACACTATAGAAGGTTAACCCCTTCACTACCACACCATAGAAGGTTATCCCCTTCACTACCACACTATAGAAGGTTATCCCCTTCACTACCACACTATAGAAGGTTAACCCTTTCACTGTCACACTATAGACGGTTATCCCCTTCACTACCACACTATAGAAGGTTATCCCCTTCACTATCACACTATAGAAGGTTATCCCCTTCACTACCACACTATAGAAGGTTATCCCCTTCACTACCACACTATAGAAGGTTAACCCCTTCACTACCACACTATAGAAGGTTATCCCCTTCACTACCACACTATAGAAGGCTATCCCCTTCACTACCACACTATAGAAGGTTATCCCCTTCACTATCACACTATAGAAGGTTATCCCCTTCACTATCACACTATAGAAGGTTATCCCCTTCACTACCACACCATAGAAGGTTATCCCCTTCACTATCACACTATAGAAGGTTATCCCCTTCACTACCACACCATAGAAGGTTATCCCCTTCACTATCACACTATAGAAGGTTATCCCCTTCACTACCACATTATAGAAGGTTATCCCCTTCACTACCACACCATAGAAGGTTATCCCCTTCACTACCACACCATAGAAGGTTATCCCCTTCACTATCACACTATAGAAGGTTATCCCCTTCACTATCACACTATAGAAGGTTATCCCCTTCACTACCACACTATAGAAGGTTAACCCCTTCACTACCACACTATAGAAGGCTATCCCCTTCACTACCACACTATAGAAGGTTGTCCCCTTCACTACCACACCATAGAAGGTTAACCCCTTCACTACCACACTATAGAAGGTTATCCCCTTCACTACCACACTATAGAAGGTTAACCCCTTCACTACCACACTATAGAAGGTTAACCCCTTCACTACCACACTATAGAAGGTTATCCCCTTCACTATCACACTATAGAAGGTTATCCCCTTCACTATCACACTATAGAAGGTTATCCCCTTCACTACCACACTATAGAAGGTTAACCCCTTCACTGCCACACGACAGATGGTTAACGACAATATAAGGTCCACTATGGCAGCAGCTGTAGACCAGAATAAGCAGTTACGGCGACGATGAAATTGTGTGCGGTTTTTCGTGCGGCGTCGCTGGGGATACTATGCGCAGTGGGAAATTGCCTGGTACCAAAAGCAGAGTGGAGTAGAGTCGAGGAGAGAGTGGAGTAGAGCTGAGTCGGTACCACGCGGTGGAAAAGAACCACGAGAGTGAGACAGTCTCAGATGATGGAGGGTCGCCGGCTTCCTCCTGGGGATTAAGGGAGCAGGTAGTGTTGTAGCCGAGTCACTAAATCTCCGGTCCGAGTCGAGTCTTGAGTCCGAGTCCAAGTCCGAGTCACCAAAGAAGAGCCAGAGTCGAGTCCCCATTACCCTAGTCCGAGTCCGAGTCCAAGTCATCAAGGTTGAGTCCACTCCACTCTGGCAGTCAAAGAGCTGACATACAAATAAAAAAAGGTCTACATTAAAACATAAAATGACACAGCGGTCACCATTTCAAAGGGAGTTGATTTACTTTGTGACACAACACAATAGCCAAACAAATGCACTAGTCATCAATATCTTATGTTTTTAATAAATAACTGTATTAATCAATTAACAAGTCTCCGAGTCCTCGTCTGCACCTTCCGAGTCCGAATGCAGTCAATGCTCGAGTCCAAGTCCAAGTCTGAGTCATCAGTGCTCAAGTCCAAGTCGAGTCACGAGTCCTGAAAATCAGTCCAGGACTCTAGTACTACAACAAGGTCCCACAGTTCAGCATTAAGCCACCAACCACCAATCATACCTATGTTTGTTTTAATTGTCTGTTTCTTTGTTAGATTTGATTGTTTCCCACCCTCTCTCTCTCTTACTTTCACTCCATACATCAGCTGCTCGCCCGCCCCTCATGTCTCCGTGTCGCTCATTCCACCGTTGTTTTTTTGTTTGTTTGAGCTCTCTCTGCCCGAGAACACAGAGGACCGGCGGGAATCGAACCGGCGACCGGCATCCTGTTAACCTGTGGGACTCTCATTTGGATGTGTTGAGCTGTAAAACTATCTTAAATGTTTTCAGAACCTTAAGGTGTAAGAGGTGTCCAGTGCAGTGTGTGTGTGTGTGTGTGTGTGTGTGTGTGTGTGTGTGCGTGTGTGTGTGTGTGTGTGTGTGTGTGTGT
This sequence comes from Notolepis coatsorum, assembly GCF_963971535.1. Classification (NCBI taxonomy): domain Eukaryota; kingdom Metazoa; phylum Chordata; class Actinopteri; order Aulopiformes; family Paralepididae; genus Notolepis; species Notolepis coatsorum. The sequence goes on along the minus strand of NW_028173814.1, from coordinate 5,156 downwards.
GTGTGTGTGTGTGTGTGTGTGTGTGTGTGTGTGTGTGTGTGTGTGTGTGTGTGTGTGTGTGCGTGCGTGCGTGCGTGCGTGCATGCGTGCGTGTGTGTATATATATTGTGTGTTTAAAGAAAGAGAGAAAGCAAGAGAATGAGTAGCATGAAAAAACAGATGAACATTGGGTTTGAATTATGTGCGGTATTTGAATATAATATCTACGTACGTGTGCTGAATGGGTTAAAGGTGATATTTTATGTCTTGTCTGTTTTTCCAACTCAGGACGACGTAAACTCCGCCACAGTCGAGCCCCCCCCCTCGTTCAAACCCCCACCCCCGCCTGGGGTGCAGAGGCGCCCCAGCAGAAGAGACCAGGTCGACAAGAGCCCCTCGTCTGAATCCTCCCACTCGGGCCTCTACTTCACCGCCCCCTCCTCCCGGCACCCCTACAAAGACCCCGGGCACGCCCCCACCTCGCCCCCCCTGGCCCACAAGAGAGGAGGACCCTGTCGGGACCCCTCCACCCCACGAAAGCGAGAGCCCTCGTTGTCTGCCAAGAGAGCGCAGATACCGGCCGCTCAGCTCTCCATGGTGAACCGCCACCCTATCGGACCCTTCCCCAGGGTTCAGTCCCCCACCAGAGGGACCAAGCCCGCGGCGCCCCCCTCCCCTTCTCCTCCACCTCCACCCCCGCTCCCGGCCCCTCCTGCGCCGCCTCCCCTGCCCGCTAACCCCCTCGCCAAGGCCTCGCCTAACTCCCCTGGTACCAAGCAACAGTTTGTCATGGTCGAGGTCCACAGACCCAACGCAGAGCCTGACGTCAACGAGGTGCGGCCCCTTCCCCAGGCTCGAGGTGAGACGGGCAGGCCTGTACGGAGGGAGGGAGGGGGGGAGTGGTAGGAAATGGGTTCTTATTAGGGATGTCCGATATTATCGGCCGACCGATATTATCGGCCGATATCGGCAGTAAAATGTGATATCGGAAAATATCGGTTAAAAAAAACAAAAACAATAACAATATTTGTTATATATATATCCAGTGAAATTATTAGTTACCTGAAATTATTCCGTTTTTTGGGGGGGGGAAACCCTGCATATATCGGTATCGGTTGATATCGGAAATTAAGAGTTGGACAATATCGGAATATCGGTATCGGTAAAAAAGCCAATATCGAGCATCCCTAGTTCTTATGTTCGGTGATTTGGGTAATGCATTATGGGCCATTAGGACTTAATAAGCAGGGTGCACAGTCCACAGACTTAATAGACAAATATATGATTGGTGAAGATTTGGGCGCACCACCGGAACTATTTAAATAGCTCATCTTCAAGCACCCTGGTTGCCAGGTTTGTTTCTGGGGGGGGAAATCTTGGTCAATCAATGGATACGTCTCCCTCATCCCCTTTAAAACACACATGCCTTTAACCCTTTCACTACCACACTACAGAGGTTTAACCCTTTCACTACCACACTACATACCGTCTGTCTAGTGTGGTAGTGAAAGGGTTAACCGTCTGTAGTGTGGTAGTGAAAGGGTTAACCCTTTGCCGCGTGGCAGTGAACGGGTTAACCTTCTGTATTGTCACAGTGAAAGGGTTAACCCTTTATGTAGTGTGGTAGTGAAAGGGTTAATTGTAATGTGTCGGGCCTGGCCAACGTATTCCTTCCGGTTGACAGATGTCAGAATAGAGTGTATGCATCGAGAGTAACTGTCAGGTCAAGTATGAAATCGTACTAAATATAGAATATTAACAATTAGGGATGTCCGATATTATCGGCCTACCGATATTATCGGCCGATATCGGCATTAAAATGTGATATCGGAAAATATCGGTATCGGTTTTCAAAATAATTTAATTTTTATTTTTTTATTTTTTTATTTTTTACATTTCTATAAGCTTTATTTACCCAGGCAAGCAAGTAAGAACAAATTCAGATTTTATTTATTGTCGAAAGTATGCATAATATTGTGTTAATTCCACAACAAGAGATATGTAATGTTAATTACCTGAAATTATTCCATTTTTGGGGGGGGAAACCCTGCATATATCGGTATTGGTTGATATCGGTTGATATCGGTATCGGAAATTAAGAGTTGGACAATATCGGTATATCGGTATCGGTAAAAAAGCCAATATCGAGCATCCCTATTAACAATTGATCAGCAAGGGGTCTTGACCTCACTATCTAGATTGTATTCATATATAATTGTATAGCAAACTGATTGGTTGAGCTGCGATGAAAGCTTTTCCCCAGACGACCCAAAGAGCCCTGCAATGTGCAGACGATCCCTAACCACCTCTGGTATGTCCCCTCAGGAGGGACCCTATCCCAGCTGTCAGACAGTCCCTACTAATCACCTCTGTTATGTCCCCTCAGGAGGGACCCTCTCCCAGCTGTCAGACAGTCCCTACTAACCACCTCTGTTATGTCCCCTCAGGAGGGACCCTCTCCCAGCTGTCAGACAGTCCCTACTAACCACCTCTGTTATGTCCCCTCAGGAGGGACCCTCTCCCAGCTGTCGGACAGTCCCTACTAACCACCTCTGTTATGTCCCCTCAGGAGGGACCCTATCCCAGCTGTCGGACAGCGGCCAAACCCTCAGTGAGGACAGCGGAGTGGACATCGCCGAGTCGGGGCACCTCAGCAAAGATGGCAGCCCCCGCTCTGCGTGCATGCGTGCCCCCCAGGGGAGCGGCAGGGGGACCCTCACCAAACCGGTGAGCGGGGGGGGCCCGAGCGGAACAGAGAGAAACACACATGACTGGATGGATGGATGGATGGATGGATGGATGGATGGATGGATGGATGGATGGATGGATGGATGGAATAAACAGATTGAAAGGATGGATGGATGGATGGATGGATGGATGGATGGATGGATGGATGGATGGATGGATGGATGGATGGATGGATGGATGGATGGATGGATGGATGGATGGATGGATGGATGGATGGATGGATGGATGGAATTAATGAATCGGAGTAACAGAGATAGAGAGGAATCCAGTGAACTGAGATGTGTGTGCGAGTGCGAGTCAGCGGAACGAAAGCAGAGTATAACAGGCTGATAAACGGCGAGAGATGCGATGTGCTTTTGTCACTAATCCTCCCCTGAAGCTCAGTTATCCTAACCGTGATCTGTCTATTCTCTCCTCCCTCTGTGTGCTCGCAGACTGTTTCCTCTTCCTTCGCTCATGAGTCGCTTTTTGTTATCCCTTCAAAAATTATTTGTCATTTTTCTGTTTCAATCACTCACTCACCCATTTTCATTTCATTCACCGCCCCTGTAGCGTAGGAGAGTCTTAAACCCAACCCCCGGTTCCTAGAAATCAGTTGAAAGAGGGGACTTACAGGGACAGACAGAGGGTGCTTATAGAACATCGCCGCTGCAGTACATTATGATGGATATGTAAATATGCTGAATTAACTTCTCCTCTTACCTCTCTCTCTCGCTCCCTGCAGCCTGGCCTCCTGGAGCCAACCTCCACACTGGTGAGGGTGGCAAAGAGCGCCAGCACCCTGGGCATCGCCGTCGAAGGGGGCGCCAACACTCGCCAGCCCCTGCCACGCATCGTCACAATACAGGTGGGTCAACGGGAAACAGGAGCAAGCCCCCCCCCCCCCCCCCCCCCCCCCTAACCCCACTAATCAAACCGGCTATTGTAACCGCCATGCTGCATGTATCCCAATAGCCCCTGAATCTTCCTTGTGGCAAGAAAGCGGCACGGTGGTGTAGTGGTTAACACTGTCACCTCACAGCAAGAAGGTCCAGGGTTCGATTCCCGCTTGGGGACCAGGTTTCCGCGTTGCCTAGGTACCCAGGTGGGGTATCTCCCGGGCCTTTCTGTGTGGAGTTTGCATGTTCTCCCCCCGTGCTCGCAAGGGTTCCCCCCCGATAACATAAACCCAATGGAAAAATATGCAGGTCCTGCATTATTATTCCTTTGTTGGCTGCGCTTATCCCAGCGTGAGACTCTCCTCGTTGCTCTCCTGGTGTGGTTTCCGAACACCCACCCCCACCCCCCCCCCTCCGGTTGGGATTTGACTCCCTGCTAAACATGACAGGTTCAACACTCCAGAGCTGAACTCACACAGAGTATCCCGCTATGTTTTCCCTCTCTGGAGATATTTCGCGAAACAGCGGCCTTCATCAAAAGGCTCCGTCACCTGCGGCCTGCGAGTGCATGACAATGGGACGGTTCGGTATGCAGCGCGGGGCGGCGCTCCGGTAGCGGCGCTGAGGGACGGCGGCGGGGAGGAAAGGCTTTATTCGATTATTATTGAGCTGAACTTTGCCTATTAAAACGGGGTCAAGGTTCAGCACAAGGCACACTTCTCCAGTGAATTCACTGAATAATTTACTGGCACAATTTCTTTCTGGCTTTTCAATTAAGGGCTACATTTTCTTCCTGCGGCGGCGGGCAGGAACCGTCACCATGGGCTACGCACGGCACATTTCTCCCTCCCTCCCTCCCTCCCTCCCTCCCTCCCTCCCTCCCTGACTCACTGACTGACTGACTGACTGACTGACTGACTGACTGACTGACTGACTGACTGACTGACTGACTGACTGACTGACTGACTGACTGACTGACTGACTCACTCACTCACTCACTCACTCACTCACTCACTCACTCACTCACTCACTCACTCACTCACTCACTCACTCACTCACTCACTCACTCACTCACTCACTCACTCACTCACTCACTCACTCACTCACTCACTCACTCACTCACTCACTCACTCACTCACTCACTCACTCACTCACTCACTCACTCACTCACTCACTCACTCACTGACTCCTCTGACTGACTGACTGACTGACTGACTGACTGACTGACTGACTGACTGACTGACTGACTGAGACTGACTCACTCACGGACCATTCCGTGAGGGACATTTATTCCAACGCATGTGCAGATCAAGTGCACGGCTCTGTGCGGTTTCCTGCTTGTTACCTTCACCGTATGAATGCCTGGATCACAGTGTATAATCATCACAGCATTGAACGACTGAGAGGAAAGAGGTTTGTCACCGGCGATGAAAGCCATTTGTCCAGCCGGCCGTGCGAGCGAGATCAGACCGCCGCCACGGTAATATGTCGGGCTGACTCGAGCGTAGCCCGCCTGTCGCCGAGCATTAGCATAAGTACAGAGAGCCGCGT
>NW_028173815.1:0-18000 GCF_963971535.1 Notolepis coatsorum | reverse complement strand
TTAGTCCATCATCACCATGCTTTCTGTTAGTCCATCATCACCATGCTTTCTGTTAGTCCATCATCACCATGCTTTCTGTTAGTCCATCATCACCGTGCTTTCTGTTAGTTAGTCCATCATCACCATGCTTTCTGTTAGTCCATCATCACGTGCTTTCTGTTAGTTAGTCCATCATCACCGTGCTTTCTGTTAGTTAGTCCATCATCACCATGCTTTCTGTTAGTCCATCATCACCATGCTTTCTGTTAGTTAGTCCATCATCACCATGCTTTCTGTTAGTTAGTCCATCATCACCGTGCTTTCTGTTAGTTAGTCCATCATCACCATGCTTTCTGTTAGTCCATCATCACCATGCTTTCTGTTAGTCCATCATCACCCTGCTTTCTGTTAGTCCATCATCACCATGCTTTCTGTTAGTCCATCATCACCCTGCTTTCTGTTAGTCCATCATCACCATGCTTTCTGTTAGTCCATCATCACCATGCTTTCTGTTAGTCCATCATCACCATGCTTTCTGTTAGTCCATCATCACCATGCTTTCTGTTAGTCCATCATCACCATGCTTTCTGTTAGTTAGTCCATCATCACCATGCTTTCTGTTAGTTAGTCCATCATCACCCTGCTTTCTGTTATTCCATCATCACCATGCTTTCTGTTAGTTAGTCCATCATCACCGTGCTTTCTGTTAGTTAGTCCATCATCACCGTGCTTTCTGTTAGTTAGTTCATCATCACCGTGCGTTCTGTTAGTTAGTCCATCATCACCGTGCGTTCTGTTAGTCCATCATCACCGTGCTTTCTGTTAGTCCATCATCACCATGCTTTCTGTTAGTCCATCACCACCATGCTTTCTGTTAGTCCATCACCACCATGCTTTCTGTTAGTCCATCATCACCATGCTTTCTGTTAGTCCATCATCAACATGCTTTCTGTTAGTCCATCATCACCATGCTTTCTGTTAGTTAGTCCATCATCACCATGCTTTCTGTTAGTTAGTCCATCATCACCGTGCTTTCTGTTAGTCCATCATCTATATAGCTGTATACGCAGTGATGGTGGAAGTGGCAATTGACTCTCTACATTGTAAAGCACTCTGTGTCCTCTGGCTAGAGATAGAAATGATTGAAATGGCTTTTAACACAATTCAACATAATATATATATATATATATATATATACACTTGAAAAAAGTATGCAGCCTGTCAAGGCTAGTCATTGTTCTGCAGTGAACACTGTGTTTTTATCTCCTGTGCTCCTCCTCGACTCCGCTATCTCCCTACTGTCTGGCGGGGGTCAAAGGTGATGGTGGTGTGACAGGTGCAGGGAATAGGAGGAGACAACAGTGATATGGAAGCATTTCTACTGTACAAAGGACACAACACAAAGGAAGTAGTGAATGGCTGGGCTGCTGGTGGTGTTCCTGGGGGTTCCAAGGCTACTGATGCATTGTTTGCATTTGTTCTGTCTCACCTGGCAGTGCAAACACCTACAGCAGCAGGGTATATTGTTCAGTATCTGCTATTGTTGGCAGCTGCATACTGTGGAGTTTCTGCGTCCTTGATAGTGTAATGTGACAGAGGTCCCTTCTTACTGAAAATCTAACTGTGTGTACAATGTTTGAGTCCATTGCCTGATTGTAATGTATGTGGTCATACATTTATTATTTGAATATGTGTGTGTACATACTTGTTTTTTTTGGGGGGGGTTTTATGCACACACTCACTCACTCACTCACTCACTCACTCACTCACTCACTCACTCACTCACTCACCACTCACTCACTCTCTCTACACACACACATACACACGCTCACACTCACACACATGCACACACTCACTCACACACTCACTCAGCCATATGTAATGTAATAATAACCAGAGGTGTCCAGCACGGTGAAACCGCCACTGCATTAATGGTGGCAATTACAACGACTGGGATGTTAAAAGTGACTCAAAATGTCATTTTTATTTGGCACTGAGCCAAGCTGCAGCATACAGGCACACACACACACACACACAGACACACACTTTGTCATTCTCTCACAAATGCACGCACGTGCTGCTCTCACACACAGATATACAGTACACGTACACACACACATACACACTCACACACATACACACAGAAGTGATTTCTTGATAATGAACCCTCCATCTCCTCTCCTCATTACAGTGTGTTTTAAGCTCACTTAGGTCTAATGTACTCGACATGCGTGTACTGTACTGTACATTATAATAAGTGACCCATCAGCCCTACAGCTGTGTGTTCCCTGAAGGAACAATAGTGTTTCAAACAACCTCAGGGGCTCCTTTGAGTAATAAAAGCACTGGATATAGTCTTATCATAGGGGTACGTGGCTGATAATGACTGGGATAATGACAATGTGGCATTTGACTAATTCAAAAGGGATGAACTGAGAGGGGTTCAAACCTGTGATGCCCTTACGTGCTACTATAGGGCAAGCTATTGTTCTCTCCACCAGTGTGTATGTTTTCCAGGTCGTAGCCACCACCAGAAAGTGTTTGTTCAGAGCGTATTTGGGGTCCATTCCAAAGGTTTATAGATTTTTAGATAGATAGATTTTTTTTATCAGATTATTTTAATTTTCAATTTCTTTTTTACAACAACAAACACAACATTGACATCAACGATAATAATAATAATGATAATGACAGACAATACAAATAATAAATACAGACTAAACTGGGTAATAATTACAAAATACAAAGTACAAAAAAACAAATACAAAATATAAAATATAGAATATAGAGTACAAAATAAAAAACACTATAAACAAACACAAAAGACATTAGACATTAGACATTCACACTTCCTTCCCCCCCCCCCCCCCCCCCCCCCCCCCCCAAGACCGCCGGTTCCCCCAGGACCAACTCCAAAGGTTTATAGATGTGTGATGTGAACCCGTCTCTTCCTTGATTCCTCAGTGAAACATTTCAGGGGGAAAAGAGGGAGAGATCCCTTCTGAGTTATTAGACAAATGACATTGTCATCATCCCCGTCATTACAAGCCACGCACTGACCCCTATGAGGAGGAGCGGCGGAGGAAACCAACGAGGGAAGTGTAGGTTAGAAGGAATGGAATGTCATTGATCACTCCAAGGAAACTATAAAAGAAGGAAGGGTCACTGTGTCATAGCGTGAACGCACATTGGTGCCAAGTGTGGAAACGCTCAGTTCAGCCGACGTTGAGTTGAATGGGATCAGCCGTCTCCTCGTTTTATAATGTAATTTAAACAGGTTATTACCTCGGATGTCAGAATCCTCTGAAATCTTTTGGTTGACGTATTATTTCCTCAGATAGCTTGTATATTTTGTTTCTCCATGCATCTACCATAGGCTTCAATAGAAGTGACAACAAAGTCTGGCTCAGTGGACTCACTGAGTGCTGTTTGTGGGAGGAGCTTTAAGCGCTGTTTGTGGGAGGGGCTTTAAGTGCTGTTTGTGGGAGGAGCTTTGCACATGTAACAGCCTATACCGCTTAATCCACGAGATGGCGCTAGTGCGCCACCGCTGTAAGTCAATGGGGGGACTACAAGATTTGCAAGTCCTTAAAAAATATCTTAAAGTATAGCTATGGGTCTAATACACCCGTCGATAATCAGTTAGTTGCATCCAGTCAACATGTACGAAACGGATCGGTACATTTCCATTTTATAGCCTTTTGAATATGAGTATAACTTTGGGTGCCTCTGAGTAATTCCAGAGAAAGACGGATAATAGCATTTTAGTGGAATACACTAAACACGTTGTAATTTTTCGCCTGATTTTCGTATCTTCCTGAAATCAATGCTAGATTATCATTATTATCTTTCCTTGTGTGAGGGTTCGCCTGTCCCTGGGACCTTCTCTTCTCCTCAACAGCCCCCACCCTTGCACAGACTTTCCTCTCCTCCTCAACAGCCCCCACCTTTGCACAGACTTTTATTCCTGTCCTTTGTGTTGTCTCCCATGTGTTTTAACCTTGTGTTATCTTTAGTCTTGTTCCCTTGTTAATTGTTTTATTTGTCCCTTGTATGGAGGTTGTTTACTCTGTCTAGTGTTCAGTCTTTTCTTGTGTGGTTAGTTTTGTTTGTTTCCCTGTTTATTTCCCCAGAGTGTTTGGTCTTGTGTTTCTCCCCATGTGTGCCTCGTTGGTAATTAGCCCTCCTGTGTCCCATGTCTTAATTAGTCTGTCTATATATGCTGTGTGTTTCCTGTCCTCCATTGTCGGTTCATTGTTTTGAGATCCCTGTCTTGATGTTTCCTGATTATCCAGTCCTTGCTGTTACCCTCGTCCTTACGCTGTCATTCGTTCTTTGTCTCCCTATTTCAGTAAGTCTAGTTTTTCAGTTTGTGTTATCATCTTTGTTTTCGTTTTTACAGTCTCGTTTTATTAGTGTTTGTTTTGTAGATTAGTTGTGCCTTCCCCTACCAGCTCTGCTGTGGTTCCTCTGTTTGTTTTTGTACCTGCTCTCGTTTATGAGATTCTTTGTTTTGGTTGCTACCCTTTTTGAAGTAAAGACAATTTTTACACTTCACCCTTGGCTTCACGTCTCGTTCCACTCGTCTGCCAGTTCTCTCCTCGTTCTGTTCCGCGATTGGGTCCTCAGACAACACTAATCCATAACACCTTGTGCATACATGAAAAGAGCATTGGACCGCGGGGCTCCGCCGCAGCCTCCTCAAACTCAACGGCACACAGCCACACACGCTAATAAAAGAAATAACGATTAAAACCCGACTATACTCGGGTCTGGCGCTCAAGCGATGGCGAGTTAACCCGACTATCATCGTGACTGGCGCTGAATGAGTTAACCATAACCTCACCTTAACCATGACATTTTATTTAACCACAAAAGCCACAGTGTCGGCATGACAACCTTGTGTTTTTTATTGCCTATATTTATTGTAACATATATTAGAACCGATAGGGAATACAGACCCTCATCTGCTCCTTTGTTTATTTTTCTCATATTTTTATATTCAGCGTTAATTATATTGTTTACACTGTTTATTTTTCTCATGTTTTTATATTCAGATCAAATTGTATTGCCTCTATTTATGTATTTTTTTTTATAATGCCTGAATTTCCCCAAGAGGATCAATAAAGGAATATCTTATCTAATCGAAGTGGTTAGTAATGGTTCGTAAGAGTTTCTACTGTTGGGTTTGCTATCTCGTTACAGTTTCACCAAAACAACAACAGCAACAACAACAACACTAAATCCTTCTGCATCTCAATCCATTTCACTGCATCAGAGGGAAACATCTGACACCTGTGTTTGATTAAACTCCTTTATGAACTCAATGAGGCCCAACCACAAGGTGTGTATACTATTCACCAAACCCAATGTTAAATAAATTATTCTGCGTAGTTTACCGACACTATTCCAGATTGAAGGCCCACTCCTCTTAATTGAGCTAAGACGCGTGCAGCTATAGTCCAATATGTCTTACTAGTAGCGGTAACACTGTTGGCAGAGGGATGCACACTATCTGGAGAGACTGGAGTGGATGCTTTCCAGTGCTGTGTGTTTTGGCATAGTGGGAGTGCTGCATATTTATCATCCATGGACATGAATATGTGGATGACAATTAGTCTTTTTGGGTTTGTGTCAGTGTGTGTGCGTGTGTGTGTGTGTGTGTGTGTGTGTGTGTGTGTGTGTGTGTGTGTGTGTGTGTGTGTGTGTGTGTGTGTGTGTGTGTGTGTGTGTGTGTGTGTGTGTGTGTGTGTGTGTGTGTGTGTGTGTGTGTGTGTGCGTGTGTGTGTGTGTGTGTGTGTGTGTGTGTGTGTCCGTGCGTGTGTGAGTGTGTATGTCCGTGCGTGTGTGAGTGTGTGTGTGTGTCCCTGCGCGCGCGCGTGTGTGTGTGTGTCCATGTGTCCATGTGTGTGTGTGTGGTGTCCCTGCGTGTGTGTCTGTGTGTGTGTGTGTCTGTGCCAAATACAGTGTAATGAGAGGCTGAACAACAAAAGTGTATCAACATGAGCTCTGATCCTCATGAAGTGTTCGCCTTCCAAAAATACACAGACACACACTATCTCTCTCTCTCTCTCTCTCTCTCTCTCTCTCTCTCTCTCTCTCTCTCTCTCTCTCTCTCTCTCTCTCTCTCTCTCTCTCTCGCTCTCTCTCTCGCGCACACACACACGGACACATGGACACACGAACACACGAACACACTCCAGTGTTTTGGAGAATGATTGCTGTTCATGCTGGCAGTGTGATGAAGTCCCTACAGTCCGCTCCATGTGGGCTTCATGCAGCTTATGATGCCTTGCCCAGGAAACAGGGCCCTAATCCACCTCTCACAGGCACACACACCACACACACACACACACACACACACACACACACACACACACACACACACACACACACACACACACACACACACACACACACATGCACAACACACACACACACTGGGCAGTGTGTGTGTGTGTGTGTGTGTGTGTGTGTGTGTGTGTGTGTGTGTGTGTGTGTGTGTGTGTGTGTGTGTGTGTGTGTGTGTGTGTGTGTGTGTGTGTGTGTGTGTGAGAGAGTGAGACAGTGAGTGAGTGAGTGAGTGAGTGAGTGAGTGAGTGAGTGAGTGAGTGAGTGAGTGAGTGAGTGAGTGAGTGAGTGAGTGAGTGAGTGAGTGAGTGAGTGAGTGAGTGAGTGAGTGAGTGAGTGAGTGAGTGAGTGAGTGTGTGTTGTGCGTGTGTGTGTGTTGTGCACTAGCAGAGCAGGCCAGACACCACTTACCCTCACCTGTCATCCACAAACACAGACGAATGGACCTGCCTTGCCACTCACACACACACACACACACACACACACACACACACACACACACACACACACACACGCACACACACACGCACACGCACACGCACACACATACACATACACACACTATCACAGACAGTGATAGACAGACAGGAGTACAGAAGGTAAAAGTACATTTCCCAAGTTCAGTACACATTCTAGGTACTTTGAGTGTAAGCCAGTCATTGGAACGTGTACCATAGGGTCCAGATGTCCACTCCAACAGAGAAGTGAGATAAATTATGTAAATATACATACATAATACCACATGCTGTATTTCCCTTCCCCTCCTGCCTGTCTTTCCCTAGCTTATCCTGTTGCAGTACATGTACGCAGTATAGCTCTGAATAGGAAATGACGCCTCAAATTTGCTCTTAACTTTTGTCTTAAGTCCATTGGTGAATGAGACCCATTGATTTTGTCAAATATAACAGAACAACCTCACATATTAGCCAAGAGACCATCGTGGATATACTTTAAAGAGTACCATCTTTGAACCCTTGAAAGGGGGAGGTGGTAGGAGAGTAGGAGAAAAGAGGGTTGGACGGAGAGGAGGTGGAGTACGAGGAGGTGAAGAGCTTGTTAGTGAGCTAATGGTAGAACCTGGGAAAGTGGCTTTCTTAAACTTTCTTAAACTCCCTGAAAAGCAGTCTGTCTGTCTGTCTGTCTGTCTGTCTGTCTGTCTGTCTGTCTGTCTGTCTGTCTGTCTGTCTGTCTGTCTGTCTGTCTGTCTGTCTGTCTGTCTGTCTGTCTGTCTGTCTGTCTGTCTGTCTGTCTGCTGTCTGTCTTGTATGTGTGTGTGTGTGCGCGCGCGCGTGGGTTCATGTGTGGCAGAGAGGAACCAGTCACCCATGAGTAAGATGACGGTGCGCAGTCAGCCAATCAGCCACATGCACACCCTGCTCCCCCCCCCCCACCCTCCTCCCCCTGTTGAGGCGAGAAACGGCAGGTCAAGAATCCATTTGTCAAACACCAGCTCTGTCCTGAGATGCCTCCCCCTCCCCCTCCCCCTCCCCCTAGATTCCCCTTCTCTTTCCACACACATAGCAGGTTATGCACGAACGCGCCCAATCATGGGTACACTTCCTCTGCACAACCGCAAGCTGTCACACACATAATAGTACCCACCTACATTCACGGGCCCACGCACACAAACACACGCCATGCACGCACACAGTCACACAACTCTTATACACACACACACATATGCAGATGCATGCGTTGACAGCTCCACACACTCAGACACACACACACACACACACACACACACACACACACACACACACACACACACACACACACACACACACACACACACACACACACACACACACACACACACACACACACACGCACACTGTGGTCAACAGACAGCGTTAAGGCCCCGGAGATATTTAGCTTGCTGTTTGCCTCTCCCTGGGAAAAAAGGAGAGATAACATTTCAGTTTTTTTTTATCGACTGGCAAAACAAATTTTTACACAGTCACATAAAAAAAACGATTGAATTCGCTTTTTAACTGAAGGTTCAGCTGACTTATAGAAACCAGGTGACCCTATAACAGAAATGAAAGCCATGAAAAACATACAAATCATTTTAAAAAAGGTTGTCAATCTGAACGTAGGCTTGTTTTCCCTTGAAAAAAAGATGGCTTTTCGTAGTTGTTTACATAGTCAAGGTTGTTAGTTTATCAGCAGGTTTGGAGAGCAGCTAAGGAGCAGGGGAAGCAGTGGAGTTGGCCTAAGGCTGTGGGGGATAGCTTTGCATTTTGACCCTTGACCTTTGCCAATAAGCCTGGGATGCAGCACTGGACCACAACCAAAAGGTCAACAGACAGCGTTGAGCCCCGGAGATATTTAGCTCGCTGTTTGCCTCTCCCTGGGAAAAAAGGAGAGATAACATTTCTTTTTTTTCCTACCAGCCTAGGGGAAGGATGGGAAGTTACGTTTAATATGAACTGTACGGCTCTAGTCTTAGCCTTGGAAAAACCTCCGTTGCACTGAGAATTCAGATTCATGTTCAGTATCACAAAGACAAAATGCTATGCGGCTTATTTGACCAGTTTCAGTCCCGACACAGTTTGAACCACCGTTGAGAAGAGAAGACTGACATTACCTCCACGATTTCTCTTTAGTTCTTTCAAGGGAGTTAGGTTCCAATGAATATCAATTGTCACCCAAAAAACACATTTATATTCTGAATGTGTTAATAAGACCAGACCAACGAGGTGTGAATGCCAAGACATTGGACCTCATTCACCAACATTGTCGTAAGTTTCCTCTTACCTCTTAACACATTGAGTGCCACGCCCCTTTGACCATATATGGGCTAGAGTGCCAGCACTGAAGTCAATGGGAGGTCGGGGACATTTGCGAAGGCTTAAACTATATCTTAAATTATGGCTATGGGTCTAAAACACCCCTCGCTTATCAATGACTTGCTTGCAGTCAACATGTACGAAAAGGGATAGTTTTTTCATTGGTACATTTCCGTTTTATACCGTTTTGAATACGAGTATAGTTTTGGAGAGTTCTAGTAATTCCAGAGAAATTCCGCGATAATAGCTCTTTAGTGGAATACACAAAACATGTTGTAATTTTTCTGCTGATTTATGAATCGTTTTCAAATAAACGCGATTATCGATAGTATATGTGTACTTATGCACGCTAGAGAAGCGGGCTGAAAAATCTATTATCCATGACCGGTCAGCGCTAACGTCATACATAGACACACACACAGACACGCTGCAATGGCTGAGAAAAAAACATCTGATTAACCCAATACTGGTACCGCACATCAGTTGTTCTGCAAAAAGATTAATGCAATTCCTGATCACCATTCCAAATATTGATCGCATTTATTGATCCAACGTTATAGCACCAAAACACATAATCGACGCTGCTCCAAGCCTCGCCAGTGAATATGATAACACGATACTGCTTGCCAGAGAAGGGAAAACCCCGGACCGGACTTTTTTTCTGATGCACATGCCCACCCAATCCAATCCAATGATGTGCATTACCATCCGGGAGACGATAGGCGGTGGTATTTGCCCTTTTCGAGCTCAGCCCCATTTCCAATGATAACGTCAGGCTGGATGGATGAAAAATGTATGGATATTGCTAATAAAAGCAAAAACAAGAAAAAGACGAGAAAACTCGTCATTGGCACTCAACGCATGGCGAGTTAACACGACTAATCTCGTCGTCGGCACTCAATGTGTTAAGCCCTAGCCATATTTTCTGAAAATTCGCCTAGAAATACATACCTAAGTAAATGGAAGATTGCTCCACTTCTACAAGGTATGTTACTAGGCTTGAGTAAATTGTAATGAACCAAAGGAGAATATCAATAAAAACATTTTTATTATTATTTGTATTTATTTTTCGTTGACAGTGAATAACACCATGTTAAAATTGACCAGACATGAACAATTGCCACTGAGCTCATTCAGCACCTTCTTGAGATCACGTGTACAAAAAAAGATCTAAGCAAATGAATAAAGGGCAGATGATTTACAGGAGGTTTTGTAGATACAGTACTGAATTCTGCCATCCGGACACATGCAATTTGAAATATGATTATAGAATATAGAATATCAGGCCTATAAATGACCTTATTATAGCTTATTATATATAAAAAAGCAGCCATTTACCACCAGGCGCAAAAACCGGCAGCAAAAACCGTGAATGAAATCTACTGTAAGTACAGTTACGTTTTTATAATGTAAATTGCTCCGCCATTTTTCATCAGATTGCAACGCGTTTTATTTGTTCACAGAAAGGTAGAGAAATGAACTGCGTTCTATTTTATGACAATAGCGTTCAGGTTAGTTCCACCTGTGAGATATGAGCACAAAAGAGAAAAAAAAAGGCTTCACGCTAGAAGTCAGATGATTGACTGGGGCTGGCGTGAGCTGGGAAGTGTAGTTTTATGAAATTCTAAAGCATATTGAAAGCCCTGGGTCTCTTCTCTCAAAAGACTACACTCGAATTAGGTTGCACCAAGTCCTTGCGTCAATAAGCACCTTTTTCCGACTTGACGCGCTGAGATTTCTATAAAATCATATTTCACATATTTCACTTAAAATCATTGGTAAACAAACGTAGTGCTGAAAATATACACTTTGACTGCTGTTTTGACAGGGTTAGGGTCTTTACTCTTGACTACATTTGAAAAAGATGAATTAATATGTTCTATATTGATGGATTTATTGCGTGATATCAATCAAATCAAAGGTAAGGTACATTCAAGAGCGGCACGGTGGTGTAGTGGTTAACACTGTCGCCTCACAGCAAGAAGGTCCAGGGTTCGATTCCCACTTGGGGACCAGGTTTCCATGATGCCAGTTACCCAGGTGGGGTATCTCCCAGGCCTTTCTGTGTGGAGTTTGCATGTTCTCCCCGTGCTCGCAAGGGTTTCCCCCCCGATAAGATAAAACCCAATGGAAAAAAACATGCACAACAATAGATCGCTAACGCTGTGGCGTCCTTGACAGGAGCACTTGGATTGGTCCCCTGGCGCGGCTCACGTTGACGCCTGTCTGCTCCCGGCTGCCCTTGGGGGGGAAGGACGACGGGATGGGTTAATCGCAGATACGAATTGCATGCATGCATCGCATGTGTGCCGATTGATGACCTCTGAGCAGGTCCTAAATTATATTATTCTATGTCTATCTTACCTAATCAGAAACAAGTTTTTCTAACGATCACAGTTCTGTGTTTTAACGGACGAAAAACATCCTCGGCAAACGCGATCATAGTTTTGAGTTAAAACGACTTATTGCACATAACGTGTTTTATCTTGCAACCTATGAAAAAAGACTGTATTATCTTGGAAATGCGCGATGTTTAGCGTGTAATAAACTACAAACTACAGCGTGTGGAAACAAACTATTATTCCCATGCTGGACTACAAGTAATGTTTGTCAAAATCAGCCACACCATGTCTCATACAGCTATAATACAGAACACACACACAGCTTCGCAAACATAGTGCAACGACCACGGAAACGACTCGACAGCTGGCATTCTAAGGATAACTTTAACCAAACAGTGTGGCACTGAAAGTGTCAAGAGATTAAATAACCTAGTTGGAAGTTCGTAAGAGAAAACCTACGACAGTCACCCCCAGATTCATCAACGCGTGGAGACGTTCTCTTAAGTTGCCAAAATGATCGCAGCTCCAATCCCCTGAATGAAGTACGTCACTCATTCTCAAACTTGAACCATGTTCTCGTACACTTGAATTTGCATACAGACACGCTATACAGTATCTGTGATCTCCTAATAAAACAAGTCCTACGAATAATATAAGCCTACTGTTCATTCATTACGTACATAGGCTATGCAATATGCGTGTGTGTGTGTGTGTGTGCTGAGGCAGGTGGCCAGGAGCGCTCAACAAGCCTACCAAAACCTACCAAGCAACCCGGGTAGACCCCCACGACCGAGGTTATCGAACTACCAGGTCAGACGGGCCGACTTAGTCTCGCTGTACGAGGGCTGGCTGGGGAAGACGGATGGCACGCGCCACCCGTATGTATCCCCGAGCATAGAGGCGAACCTGCAGGCAGTAGGAACCGTCCGCCCGAACACCGGCTGTTAGGCCGGCCGGCGGGGGCCCTACCAAGGCAGGTCACGTTTTCCATTCGGTCTGTGTGGGTGTCCGATGCATTCACTGGGGCCCGAGGCTCCGCGCCGATGGGCTAGGGTGGTCGTTTTTGACCCTGAGTCGATCCGACCACCCTGGACCACTTTCCCCGAAATGGGACTGAAAAACAACGTTTTTGACTTTTTTGGGTTTTAAAAAAATTTCGGGACCTCCATGTTTTGGGGGTATTCGTCGGAAAAATCCGATCCGGGATGAGGCTCCCATCAGTCGGGCACGAGCTGCGGGTTTTCAGCCTCTCTCCAGGCCTCTGGAGGTTCCCGGAACCTGTGTCCATACAGTAGGGATGGAACCTGTCTGTGAGTACCCCCCTGCGCACGACATAGCGGAGGAAGGCCGATTTTCGAGGGCCGTGGGGGAGAGTTTCCCCCGCGCCGCGTGGGAGCAAATTCGAGACACATATCCGGTTGCAAAAAGGTGTCCCACGGTCTCCTCTATGGCCGGGAATATTTTCACGCGGAACGGAATCACGCGGCGCCCGTGGCACACTTTTCCGTTTCGGCGAGTTTATTGACCCTTGTCGGCTTTCCTTTTCTAAGCGTTTTCGGGGCAGTGTTGGTGTGGTGCTTTTATTTATTTCCGGACATCACAATGCCTCTTGAGGCATGACTGTAAATGTCAAATGTAATTTTTAATGAGACAAAGATTGTCATATATTTATTATTATTATTATTATTAAATATAATTATTTTAATTCCGATGATGTCTGTAGAATCGAAGGAACACAACCACCATGATTCCTCCCAAATAAAGCCCTTAAAAACATGGCGCACACCAGTCGACTTCTAACAGGGCCATTTGCATGTTCTTGGTATCTAGGGACATCTATGGATCTCAGGGAATGTATTCCCAGTGTCACACATATTGTATCTGTTACTTGGCTTGAGTAAATTGTGATGAAACAAAGACGAATATAAGTTATGGTTTTTCTTTGCATCTTTGATGGTGAATAACACCATGCTAAAAATGACCTGACATGAAAAACTGCCACTGAGCTCGTTAAGCACCTTCGTGAGATCACGTGTACAATAAATCTAAGCAAATTAATAAAGGGAAGATGATTAAACAGAAGGTTTTGTAGTACTGAATTCTGCCATCCGGACACTATAATAATATTATTATTATAGAATATATTATAGAATATAGATATCAGGCAGTTTTTTGCTAAACGTTCGCAGAAAGGTAGATAGACTAACCATGTTCTAATTTATGCCAATAACGTTCAGTTTTGTGGTACAGTAGATAATCCCGAAAAATAAGATAATTAAAAAAAGTTAATCCACAAGTCATTCGATTGACAGGAGCTGGCTTGAGCTGGGTAGTGTAGTTTTTTGAAATTCCAATGCTCATTGAAAGCCCTGCATTTATTTCCATCGATATTCGCTAGCTTATGAATACAATTCCTAAACTGATATTTCACTAATAACACTTTAACACATTGGCGGCCAGACCCGAGATGTCTTGGGTTAACTCGCCAGCGGTTGAGTGCCAGACCCGAGGTTTCTCTGGTTTTGATCCTTTGATATTTTTCCTCTGATCCACATTCTAAATCATCATCCGGATCATTCTAGCCGTCCCTGGGTCGTTTGTATATGTTTGAATTGCAATGCCGATCGACTATCACCAGGTGACGGTATCGTCTGTGTCTGAACTTTTTGGTACGGGCCCCTCCTCCTGCTTGAACAGAGATTCACATTGATCGCCTCGAAATTCCGTTGCCTAAGCGTATTTCACCATCGAAACGTGTATAGACATATACACTGGTAATCGCGATGGCGATGCGATCACTTGGAATTATTCTTTTTGGAATACCTTCTGGCTAAGGTAAGGTATATTCTATGTCTATTTTACCGAATCTGAAACGTGTTTTTCTAACGATCACAGTTCTGTGTTTCAGTGGACGTAAAACATGCTCTGCAAATACGATCACAGTTTTGAGTTAAAACAATCCCCAGCCCCCCCTTGATGATTTTGTGAAGGTGCATACATGTTATATACCTTTGATTTGGGAGTATTTGGGGGTTCAGGGAATCAACCAGAACAATTCGGGCTTATTGCACATAACACGTTTTATCTCGCTATCTATGAAAAAAGACTGGATTATCTTGGAAATGCACGATGTTTAGCGTGTAATAAACTACAAACTACAGTGTGTAGAAACAAACAATTTTTTCCATGTTGCACTACAAGTAATGTCTAGTAAATAATACAGAACACACACACAGCTTTGCAAACATAGTGAAACACCACGGAAACGACTATCAAGCTGGCCATCTAGCGGTAGAGATAACCGCTAAGCATGGCGCTGAAAGTGTTAACCTATTGGTACATTTTTTTTATTGTTTATGTTGATATAATATCAGTGTAATTTTGCTTCCTGGTGAATGCCACATGCAAGCCCCTAGAGGGTTTTTAGGCGATTCTCCTACACATCCCTTTGTAGATTGTATTGTATTATATATGTAATTGTTTTTATATGTGTAAATAAACAAACAAACAAACAAACAAACAAACAAACAAACAAACAAACAAACAAACAAACAAACAAACAAACAAACAAACAAACAAACAAACAAACAAACAAACAAACAAACACACACACTCTTGGCTACATTTGGAGAGAAAAAACGCAGCATTAATTCATACAGTCTGTATAGATGGATTTATGGCTTGGGTCCGGTACCGGACCCGTCGGGCTTAAGAGGTTAAGTGGAACTACGATGAAATTTGCTCTTAACTTTTGTCTTAAGTCCATTGGTGAATGAGACCCATTGGTTTTGTCAAATATAACAGAACAACCTCACATATTAGCCAAGACCATCGTGGATATACTTTAAAGAGTACCATCTTTTAACCCTTGAAAGGGGGAGGTGGTAGGAGAGTAGGAGAAAAGAGGGTTGGAAGGAGAGGAGGTGGAGTAGGAGGAGGTGAAGAGCGTGTTGGTGAGCTAATGGTAGAACCTGGGAAAGTGGCTTTCTTAAACTTTCTTAAAACTCCCTGAAAAGCAGGAGACAAGCGGTAATGGTAATCGTGGTGTGTGCGTGCGTGTGTGTGTGTGTGTGTGTGTGTGTGTGTGTGTGTGTGTGTGTGTGTGTGTGTGTGTGTGTGTGTGTGTGTGTGTGTGTGTGTGTGTGTGTGTGTGTGTGTGTGTGTGTGTGTGTGTGTGTGTGTGTGTGTGTGTGTGTGTGTGTGTGTGTGTGTGTGTGTGTGTGTGTGCGTGTGTGAGTGCAGCTCACACTATGCGGCTAGCTGCCTGATTAATGATCCAAGCGCAGACTGTGTTAGCCCTCAAACAGAAAGCTTTCTGGCGCTTTGTTTCACACGCTGGAGACACCATAGGCGATAAAACACACACACAACAACGCACACACACACACACATAATATTCGCTGTTTTTGGGGCTAGGGGAGGCAGGGAGTAGGAGGAAGAGGAGAGTGTGGATTTATTAAGCCCACACCAGCCATTCAAAGTACACCGGTAACAAGTAATGAATCTCAGACAAGA
Organism: Notolepis coatsorum; assembly: GCF_963971535.1. Taxonomy (NCBI): domain Eukaryota; kingdom Metazoa; phylum Chordata; class Actinopteri; order Aulopiformes; family Paralepididae; genus Notolepis; species Notolepis coatsorum. The sequence goes on along the minus strand of NW_028173815.1, from coordinate 2,024 downwards.
AATAAATAACTGGCGTGTGTGTGTGTGTGTGTGTGTGTGTGTGTGTGTGTGTGTGTGTGTGTGTGTGTGTGTGTGTGTGTGTGTGTGTGTGTGTGTGTGTGTGTGTGTGTGTGTGTGTGTGTGTGTGTGTGTGTGTGTGTGTGTGTGTGTGTGTGTGTGTGTGTGTGTGTGTGTGTGTGTGTGTGTGTGTGTGTGTGTGTGTGTGTGTGTGTGTGTGTGTGTGTGTGTGTGTGTGTGTGTGTGTGTGTGTGTGTGTGTGTGTGTGTGTGTGTGTGTGTGTGTGGTTTGATAGCAAGACCATTTTGGCCAACAATATAATATTGATCAATTAACCTGTTAAGCCCTAGCCAAATGTTGAGAAAACTTGCCTAAAAGTACATACCTAAGTAAATGGTTTGGATTGCTCCACTTCTACAAGGTCCATTTGAATGTTCTTGGGACCACTTGGGCTTAAGGGGATGATTAGCCGACATTCCTAATTGTTCTGAAGCCCCTTCTCCACATGTAGGTAGGAGACACATAGGGAGGAGACCGTAGCTAGGAGACCATATGGAGGAGACTGTAACTAGGAGACCGTAACTAGGAGACCGTAGCTAGGAGACCGTAACTAGGAGACACGTAGATAGGATACACATAGGAAGGAGACACATAGGAAGGAGACATATAGGAAGGAGACACGTAGGAAGGAGACATAAGGAGACACATAGGAAGGAGACATATAGGAAGGAGACAAATAGGTAGGAGACATAAGGAGACACATAGGAAGGAGACACATAGGAAGGAGACAAATAGGTAGGAGACATAAGGAGACACATAGGAAGGAGACACATAGGAAGGAGACATAAGGAGACACATAGGAAGGAGACACATAGGAAGGAGACACATAGGTAGGAGACACATAGGAAGGAGACACATAGGAAGGAGACACATAGGAAGGAGACACGTAGATAGGACACACATAGGTAGGAGACACATAGGAAGGAGACACATAGGAAGGAGACACGTAGATAGGACACACATAGGTAGGAGACACATAGGAAGGAGACACATAGGAAGGAGACATGTAGGAAGGAGACACATAGGTAGGAGACACATAGGTAGGAGACACATAGGAAGGAGACATGTAGGAATGAGACACATAACAGCGCTGTATGTGACCAGAGAAAAAGAGAGGTAGAACGAGAGGCTATCTGAAAGATAGAGAGAGGGAGAGAAAAAGGAAAAAGAGAAAAAAGAGAGCGAGAGACGGCAAGAGATAAGTGGAGTGAAAACGAATGTAAAAAAACAGAGAGAGAGAGAGAGAGAGAGAGAGAGAGAGAGAGAGAGAGGGAGGATGAGATAGTTAAATGAGACAGCAGGCTCTAATTGGGTACATTGATTGTTTCAACGGCTCCTGTCCAATTGCTGATGCATGATGGGAAGGGTGCTGACCTCCGCTTCGCAGGTCATCCGTCAGAGGTAATGAACATGTGGCCGCAGGGATGTGTGTGTGTGTGTGTGTGTGTGTGTGTGTGTGTGTGTCTATCTGTATGTGTCCTTATGTGTGTATGTTACGCTTATGCATGTGTGTGTGTGTGTGTGTGTGTGTGAAGAATTGATTAAAATGTTAGGGAAATCGCAACATATCTTAGTGCAATATTCAAATCACTGGAGGCACAATATTGGTTAAAATACCATTATAAATGAAGAGAGATGCCCCAGCCTACGGATCATATCCTACAGACTTAAGAAAGCATCTTAAGCACAAAAAAATCACACCACCATCATTTAAACGTAGAATAATGAAGCAAAAATTATTATTCCCTCTAATATCACAAATCATATCCCAATTGCAAAATAATCGCAATTCCATTTTCTTTGTTTTTTGTGTTTTATTGTTCTGATCGGTCCCTAGTGTGAGTGATCAGCGCTGCTGTCACTGTGCTCTGACAGCCATTACGTCAGACTCTGTTCTGTATTCAGAGTGCATGTAGAACAGATCTCTCAGGCCCTCAGGAGACACTAGTCCGAGGTGTCTTTCTACC
>NW_028173816.1:67246-94787 GCF_963971535.1 Notolepis coatsorum | reverse complement strand
CATGCTGCGGATGGTGGCGGCGCGCTGCAGCTTGTCGTGGACCTCGATGCTCATGCGGCGCCGCGTCTCCCGGAACTCCGCGCGGACGTTGGCTTTCCACTCCGCGGCGTGCGCCTTGATCTCCACCACCTGAGACGCACCGGGGGGGGGGGGGGGGGCAGGGCACACGTTTACATTCAGTCACAATACGCACACAACCCTTCACATACTCCTTGAAGTGCTCATGTGCGCTTCACAAGGCTTCATCTCTTATCGTTTGCTTTTAATCATTGAAATGCATTGTATCGAAAGTGCCAGTCATTCGTGCCTAATTAGTAACAGGTGTGTGGCTCATGGCCCATGGCTCTAATTAGGTAACAGGTGTGTGGCTCATGGCCCATGGCTCTAATTAGGTAACAGGTGTGTGGCTCATGGCCCATGGCTCTATTAGGTAACAGGTGTGTGGCTCATGGCCCATGGCTCTAATTAGGTAACAGGTGTGTGCTCATGGCCCATGGCTCTAATTAGGTAACAGGTGTGTGGCTCATGGCCCATGGCTCTAATTAGGTAACAGGTGTGTGGCTCATGGCCCATGGCTCTAATTAGGTAACAGGTGTGTGGCTCATGGCCCATGGCTACAGCTGACCTGCCAATGACCTCTCATGGAGTTAACCCTTAATCGCCCTTCTGTGTAGCAGTACTGAATTGCTTGACAGCGCCCTCTGTCTTGCGGGTTGTGTCATTGTACTCAGTAGGGATGTGCTCTTGTCATTGGTCTATGTTGACCCATGGACTCGGTAGGGATATCCTCTTTCATTGTCGATGTTGACCACTCCCCTATCCTTAGACCACGCCCCCTTAGGCCACACCCCCTCAGTGTATCTCTTGAACCGTTGCGTCGAGACTTGCGGGTTGTGCCATTGGACTCGGTAGGATCCTCTTTCATTGGTCGATGTTGACCTCCCCGATCCTTAGACCACGCCCCCTTATGCCACACCCCCTTAGCCCAAAAAAATTCTAAACTCGGAAAGTCCAAAAAAAAATCAAAAACTCGGAAAGTCAGAAAAAATTCAAAAACGCGGAAAGTCAGAAAAAGTATAAAAAAGTCTGAAACATTTCAAAAACTCGGAAAAGTCTGAAACATTTTAAAAACTCGTAAAAGTCTCATTCCTGAGTCGTCATTTTAATATGTTTTTTTTGTTTGTCATAGAGACTCGGGAGAGACCCTCTCCAGTTGGGTCTCTCGGTGCACAGGCGTCACCCACACTTAACAATTTCCCCCCGCGGAATTGTCTAGTTATTATTATGGTCTACGCTATTATTATTAACCCTTTCACTGCCGCGCTACCAAACGGTTACCCTTTTCACTGCGACACGACAGCCGGTTGCCAGTAAAGGGTTAACCTTCTGTCGTGTGGCAGTGAAAGGGTTAATATTATTTTTGACACCTGCATTTCCCCAGGGTATTACATTTACATTTATAATTTAGCTGATGCCCATGTATACTATTATTATTATTATCGATAGAATACACTGCCATTCTACTATTATTATTACTATTTATATTACTATTATTATGTTCTACTCTATTATTATGAATTATTTTTTTCCCGCTATGACACTGCATTTCCCCAAGGGTATTACATTACATTTACATTCAGTCATTTATCTGACGCCCATGCATACTATTATTATTATCGATAGAATACACTGCCATTCTACTATTATTATTACTATTATTATATGTTCTACTCTATTATTATTAATATTCTTTTTGACACCTGCATTTCCCCAAGGGTATTCATTTACATTTACATTTAGTCATTGAGCTGAATGTTTTTACCCAAAGCGGCTTACAAGTTCTGTACAAGTCAGCATTAAGGGTACAACTCTGGTAGCTAAGGGTCAGTAAGATTGTTCGTCAAACAGTGTTGAACTTGAGTGCTATGGTCTTGAGTGCATAGTAGTAAAGACATATTAGCATAGTAGGTAGTACATAGGCAAGGTATTTTCCTTAGCTATGCCTATGTTCCCGGCTGTAATGCTACCTGGCTAGCTAGCGAGATGTACCCAGCAATGCCGTTCAGCGGTGTAACAGTTAATAGGGTTCCCTCTCAATACACTACAAGTGTGTAGGTGCCGGTAAAAACAAGGAACACATATATATTTTTAAGACAAAAATTATAATGAAACTATTTTTTTTTTATATTTTTTTTTTATAATTATTCTGAAATGTGGAATCGATGCCCATCCCTGACTACAAATAATGCACTTCGTCATCATTGTTTAAGTTCTAACGGTTTCACAGTTCATAATACATGACCATATTACTGTGGCGTGATTTTACAATTCAATTGCAAGCGGTTTGATGCTCGTATGCATGCCCGCCTCTCTTGGCTTAATGTTGAAAATAGATTGTCTTTTAATACACTTGTGCTATTCAAGTTGGTCATGAGCAGTACAACTCCTGTTTTTATACATAAACAAATTGTGTATAGTAATGCTGTGCATGATCATTACACTAGAGGTTCCAGTAGTGGGCAGCTTGAATTACCAGGTCCAAAACCAACGCTTTAAGGAGATTTTTTGATTTTTAGATCATTAACTCTTTGGAATAACCTGCCTCAAAACCTCTGCTGCATTTACAGTAGATTCACTTTTAAAAATAATCGTCAATTGTATTAACACTGTAAAGTATTTTTTTTGTTGGTTTTCTGTTTCTTTGCTTGCATGTAATTTTTGCCATCTTAAAGTTAGTTTCATTATGCATTATAGATAGAAATACTTTTTTTTTTTTTTTTTATATTATCCCGTGGGAAATTTGACAATGATTGATTATGTGTTGAGTACTGACTTTAATCATTTTGTTTTGCATTAATAATTGTTTTGTATGTTTTCTTTGTGTGGACCCCATGGGAAGACTATAGCTGGTTGCTATGGCACAGCTAATGGGGATCCATATAAAAATCTAAATCAAATCAAAAAAACGCAAACATTAGAGCGTTACCTCCGCTTTGGTTTTCTTGGACAGGACCCTGAGCCATTCACCGATCATGCTCAGCACCGGCGAAGTAGGCTAGACCCACCAGGATCCAGAACCAGACCAGGGGCCGGTACCAAGTGCTGTACTCTATCCTCCTGTCTCCTCCTGTTGGAAACAAATACAAAGAGATTCAATGTGTTGTCATTAGGGATGTCAATCGATTAAAATATTAATCTGATGAATCGCATGATTGTCCATAGTTAACGCTCGATTAATCGCAAATGAATCGCAATTCTTTTATCTGTTCTAAATCTATACCTTAACTGGTCTTTTTCAAGTTTAATACTCTCATCATCAACTTGATAGTCACAAATGCTGGCTTAATGCAGCCATTTAACACAAAAGGATGGCCCTCATGCATTGCAAATTTGCATCAAATTCAAAACAGAGTGATGCACAAAATAACTTAAAAGAAAATAATAATTAAAACAATAAATAAAGGACTCACATCCGCCGCCTCTCTCTCTCTCTCTCTCTATCTCTCTCTCTCCCTCTCTCTCTTTCTCTCTCTCTCTCTCCCTCTCTCTCTCTCTCTTCTCTCTCTCTCTCTCTCTCTCTCTCACATACACACACACACTCATCCAGCTCTCTTTCTCTCTTGCCCCCTCCTCATCTCTCTCACCCCCCTCTCTCTCTCACACACACACACACACTTCACACACACACACACACACACACACACACACACACACACACACACACACACACACACACACACACACACACACACACACACACACACACACACACACACACACACACACACCACACACACACACACACACACACACACACACACACACACACACACTCTTCCAGCTCTCTTTCTCTCTTGCCCCTTCCTCATCTCTCTCACCCCCCCCCCCTCTCTCTCTCTCACACACCACACACACACACACACACACACTTTGAGTCAGAAACAAACATAGTATCATTGACAGTATCAATAATACATCTGAGTGAAGATGTGTGAAAATATATATATTTAATTACGGTACAACCTTTTAGCCTGCGACAGCCCATATGTGGGACGTTTTTAGGACTTTTTGCAACAGGCACTTTGGCGACCCTAGTGGCTCGGGTGTGCATTATTTAAAATTAAAGTTAAAATAAAGAGTGCCGTTAAAGGAATTGTGCGTTAACACGTTAATATTGCGTTAACTTTGACAGCCTTAATTGTCATCATACAGCACAAGTACAGTACACGAAAAAAGTTTGGCATCCAACCAGAGTGCAAATGCAACAGTAAAGTGCAATAGTAATATACAATGTACAGGCGATTAACCTGTATATAAAATATATCAATTAGTACTACTGAGTATAGCGCTAATCAGATGTGTACAGAGCTGTAGTCTTATTATGTACAGTGATAAAGACAGTATGGTAGTAGGTCATACTGGCCAGCAGCGTAACTAGCAGAGAAGTAAGGGATATGTACAGATATAGATGTAGTATCTACATTATGTAAAAAGATTATGTGCTGGTATGTATAGTCATGGATAGATATTTACGGTAAGATATATATATATATATATATATACGGTATATACAGCATTATTGTACATGCTATCATACAGAGTTATATGGGTAGTGCAGGTGTAAAAGTAGGTATATAGAAGGATTATAGCCAGGTATATTCAGACAGATATGGATTATAGATAATATAAATGTAAAATATAATGTATATATGAGGTATGTACAACACTGTTGTACATGCTGTCATACAGAGTATATGGGTAGACTATAGTATGAGATAAATGATGAAATATGTTTCATATTTATGACATGTGATGAAATATGTATAATATGTATGAAATATGATTAAATATCATACTCTTACAGGAGCAACTGGCAGGTGCCGTCTAGTTCCCCCCCCCCCCCCCCCCCCCACCTTTTTGACACCTATTTTCAAAGCTGAAGTTCAGACGCAGACAGCGTAAAACACTATTTCTCCGACGACGAGCGATCGTATCTGTTTCCTGCCGTCTGAGTGGAGCACCAGCCGTGTGCTGAAGAGGGGCTGCACCGGCACGTAAACAGTTCCTTTACTTAACCCTTTCACTACCACACAACAGCAGGTAACCCTTTCACTACCACACTACAGACGGTTAACCTTCTGTAGTGTGGTAGTGACAGGTTAACCCGTGTAGTGTGGTAGTGAAGGGGTTAAGTAAAAGTAGAAATACCCAGATAATGAGTACTCTGGTAAAAGTAGAAGTCTCCATTCAAATTCTACTTAAAGAAACTCCAACATTTTGGAAATTAGCTTATTTAACATCTTCCCTGGAGTTAGACAAGAAGATGCATACCTTTTTTTGTCTCTCTGCATGCATTAGGCTTAGGAACGCCCGCACCGTTAGCGTAGCTTAGCTTCATCACTGGAAGTGGGTCAGACCTTTACCCTGAAGTTCCTACAGTCCCTACAGTCACGAAATACACTCCAAATACAACTCCAAACGTTCCTGTAAACAGTTGTGTGACCTGTGTATTTACCACCACATGGAGAAATAAAAAATAATTGAATTCGACATTTACGTTTTCTAAGTAATTGTAAGTGAGTGTGCAATTAGCACCGTTGTGCAATCCATTCTTTGTGGATCTCTAGCCCTTAGTTACTTTCCACCACTGCCGGCAATCATCCGCGGGGCACAGACACCATCGTCGGCGGGGCTCCGCTATGTAAGTCCATTAATGGATTCCACTTCGCGACTAAAGCGATAAACAACCGCGCTTCACATTATCGGCCCGTCACCGGTCGGCACAAAGGCTTTCATCCTCACCACCTCGGGGAACCACCTCACCGACGCGGTGGAGAGATCACTCAACCCGCCGTGCGAAGCCCCAGCGAGGCAATAAATAAACATTACACTACATGGATATCACCTCGCATTAGAGGTGCAATGAATGATGAGCGAGCGGAGCCGCCGTACACAGTATTTCATTTGATGTTATATAGGATTGTCCACAATTTTTAAGAAGCCTGTCTGATTTGTCACAAGGTGGGAGTGCTTTCAGGTCCATCCACAAAGCCTGTGCGTTAGTGTTTTGCTTTGTTAGGTACTCAGTGGCGGCCTTAAGCATCCGGCGGCCGTTTTCGAGAGCTAATGTGGGGCCTTGCATCGATACTGGTATATTTTCGGACTTCAACTTAAATGCACCGTGTGCATCTCAGCGCCGTGGACAGCTCAACGTAGAAACAATCCGGAAACAATCCCTTAATTAAAACACTTTTGCTTTGGAACGAGGAGAATCCTCTCCTTCTCTCTGCAACACTAGTCTGCATTGAATCGCACTATGTGTTATGTACCAGCTGACCTAACAACAGCTTAAGCGATTCCCTCAAATCAAATCAACAACAAGTGAGAGCAATGCCATACTTTGCTTGAGTATGAAAAGTGCATTGCTCTTTCAGCACCACGGACAGCTCACATCAGGCCTGGAGTCAGCGCTCGCTCCCCCCTCTGTCTCGCACTCTGACGTGAGCTGTCCGTGGTGCTGAACGGGGCTTGAGGTGCAAGGGGAATTGTTTAGCTGTTTAGCTTCTTGCATTCTTGCATGTCAGGGACCGACGGTTGAAACATATAGCTACGGCTGCGGCTGTAGATACTGGAATTAGACAATAATAGCATTAGTTAGCGTCACGCTAAGCATGCCAGTGAAAGCCAGTGGGGGGCATGAGGCGCTTAAATATCCGTTGCTAAGCGATATTAATGCGTCATGGCTAGGGATGGGAATTGATACGATTTTATCGATACCGATTGCATTATCGATTCTGCTTATCGCTCCGATTATTTGGCGATTCCCTTATCGATTCCTGATCAATTGTTGGGTGGAAAAAGAGTACATACAGGTTTATTATTAACTTAAATTTTTTAGCTCCGAAATCAAATTGCCCTTCTCAACGTCATACCATGCAGGGATCAGGCGGTTGGTTAAACTCTCTCTGGATGGGGGGTTATATTTTGGGTTGAGAGCCTTTGTCATCTCCCTACAGAACATATATTGTGGGGATGCAACAGAACTAAGCTGGTTACATTTAATGTTGAGCCCCCATCTTACATTTTGCAAATATTACAACTTACAAAAGCGCAGTTTTCATCTACTTTTGTGAAATGCAGCCACGCTTTTTTTGATCCACTGTTTCTCCTTCTTTTTCAGTTTTTCCCCCATCCCAATTTAGTCGTGCCAATTCCCCCCTCCCCTGTCTTGATCGTTGCTCGCATGTGCCCCCCACTGGTCGGTGGTAGGGAGGGTTAAAGAATCTATCGCATGTCCCCTCCGATACATGCAGAGTCAGCCAGCCACTTCTTTTCACCTGCCAGCGCGGACTCTCATTGGCGAGGTGTGTAACGTGTGGGAGGCTCACACTACCCTCGACATCTCCTGTCCTTGCTGTGCAGGCGCCCTGACCGACCTGTAGGAGTCGCTGTTTACAACGACCAGATTACCACCCATCGACTCCCCTCCCGCTGCCTCTGCCAATTGAGTCAGTATGACGGCCGGACCAAGCCGGAGGCAACGCCGACAGCCGGATTCGATACCGGTGTCTCACGCTTTAGGTGACGATCGCTTAGACCGCTGCGCCACCCAGCCGCCCTATGCAGCCACGCTTTTGAACGTTTCTTTCCGTCCGCCATGGCTCCGGTCCCAAACAAACAAACATACAGCGTGAGTTCTCTACGGCGTCGCGTCATTGTTTACAATGCGCAACTGTCGGAAAAACATGGCATCGATAAGAGGAATCGATAATATGTCACGGAGGCATGCGATTCCAAGCAATCGGACAATTAGGAACCGGTTCCCAAACGGGCTCTCATGGCTCCCATTGACTTCCACTTGCATGCTTAGCAATGCTAGTGCTGGTGCCAGTGCTTTTTGTATACGACTGAAAGCGCTCCAAGTTTGTGAGGAATCCGAAAGGCTTAAAAGGGACAAAGGGTTAATGGGTCGACATCGATACAACTCTCTACCTTCTACACAGAAACACGGAGGGGTAAACCCAGGTCTCACCTGCCACGTAGTCCCCTATTCCCACGGTGGTCAGCGTGATGACGACAAAGTAGATGGCCTCCAACGCCGTCCAGCCTTCGATGTATTTGAAGATGACGGCGGGGATGGTGACGAAGAGGATGCAGCCGGCCAGGATGAAGAGGAGCGTGGAGGCCACGTAGATCTTAGTTTGGCTGATCTGGGTGCGTTTGCGCTGGGAGGGGAAAGGGCACACACAGACACACACACAGAGAGAGAGAGAGAGAGAGAGAGAGAGAGAGAGAGAGAGAGAGAGAGAGAGAGAGAGAGAGAGAGAGAGAGAGAGAGAGAGAGAGAGAGAGAGAGAGAGAGAGAGAGAGAGAGAGAGAAGTACACCAGTCAGCAATGGTGGTCGTAATGTCAAGGGCATCTTCAGCAGGGTGCAGATTGGGTTTTCAATCGGTGACAGGGTGTGAGAGACCCCACAGGGGTTTGAAAGAGGACATTCGCGACTCTGCCAAGGCTGCATTATTAACATATCAGCACAGCCTCGGGTGCTAATGATTTGGGTTATTAATTAACGGGGAAAGGTGTTCTGGGGGCTCATTAGATCAACTCCCTACACATGTGTTCCTGTCTGTCTCCAAGGTCCAAGGAAAGTCGGATGAAGTTTTTTCAATGACAACCGTGAACTTCCCAGCGACCACTGGCACTGTGGGGGGGGCGGGGTCTCATTTATCGATGTTCCCATTATGCGTAAAAGGCTGAAAGTCAAAAATACTACTGTCCCTTACGTATAACACAACATATGTATTCCAATGTGAGAGAAACTGTCTCCCCCTCCCCCACTATTCCAATACCCTTTGTGTCTCCGACAGTCCCCTTCTCTGTCTTCCTGTAACACCCCCCTCCCTCCTGCCGGTCATCCTCCCCGCCCTTCTCAAGGTGTATAAAGTAGGGATGTCCGATATTATCGGCCTACCGATATTATCGGCCGATATTGGCCTTAAAATGTGATATCGGAAATTATCGGTATCGGTTTTCAAAAAAAAATCAAAAAATCTTTATTTTATTTTTTACATTTATTTAACCTTTATTTACCCAGGCAAGCAAGTAAGAACTAATTCAGATTTTATTTATTGTCAAAAGTATGCATAATGTTGTGTTAATTCCACGACAAGAGATATGTAATGTTAATTACCTGAAATTATTCAGTTTTTGGGGGGGTGGGGGGGGGGGAACCCTGCATATATCGGTATCGGTTGATATCGGTATCGGAAATTAAGAGTTGGACAATATCGGTATATCGGTAAAAAAGCCAATATCGAGCATCCCTAGTATAACGTTCTACTCACAAGGTCTCTCGTGGAGCTCCATTGGGGTCCCCCGGCCAGAGATTCCGCTGAGTCCTCTAGTCTAACCTAAACCCCTGAACTAAATTGTACTTACTGACTGACCTCCTTCTCCCTTACCGCGCCACGATCCCTACGGTCCTCTTCCACTGCTTCCCTCACACTGTCCCGTCATCCAAACTCAAATGTTTTGGTGATCGGGCCTTCTTCTCACGTGCTGCACCCCGACTCTGGAACACCCTCCTGACCATCAGAGACTCTCCCTCACTCTCCACCTTCAAATCCTGTCTCAAAACCCGCCTGTTCTCCCTAGCATTCAACCTTCCCGGCTACCCATAACCACCCTCCTCCAACCTGTCTCCCCCCTTTTCCCCTCCCCTACCCTCTCTGCCTCCCCTCCCCTACCCTCTCTGCCTCCCCTCCCCTACTGGCTCCTGTTACTGTGGCTCTATGTTCCTGTGCATTCATAGTGTTCCCTGTTTTCCCTGTGGTTCTTTGTTTCTTTGTTTTTCTTTTTGCCTACTGTCAGCGACTTCGGGTTATTGAGAAGCGCTATATAAAATAAATGTATTATTATTATTATTAGTATTACTTGATACTCTGTTTAGCTATAAATTGGTAGCAACCACGACGATTTGACCAGCGCATTCTTGCCTCCACATCCACAACACCGAGGACTCGTTATAATGTATGGAAACTACTTTGATCGAGTATATTCAACTCATGTGCGGTAGAGCTGTGACTCTTCACTGGCCTCACGATTTGATTAGATTACGATTCAGCTGTCCACGATTCGATTTGATTCTACGAATGCAGCTCAATAATATATGATTGTATAATCTATATTACTGCACATGGCTACTTTTTCTTCAATTAATACAGGCAGTCAGTTAAATTTACTTTTATTTAGAAAGTTCTTAAATCAGAATGTAAAATTAAATATATTTAGGGGAGAACAGGGGACGTTGTCACACGGGTAGGTTGTCACATTCATTATATTTCACCACCAGAGGGTCCTGTCTCCCATACTTTGGTATTTAAATGTCCAGATATGGGGTCAGAGTTCACCTACATTGTCATATTTGGAGTGAAACAGCTGAATTTGAGGTGAGAGGACTTTTTGTGTTTTTCATGTCCATTTGTTAATATTCCGCTCCTCAGTATTTTTCTTCTAGCCTTTTACACAATGGGTTTATAATGAAACAATTATTAACCTTAAAGAGTGTGAAGGGATAGCTATAGTTTAGATCGTTGTTAGCTAGCTAACTAGTTGTTAGATGGCTGTTAGCGTTGATGCTATCAAGACATTCCAGTTGGGGTTGGTCGTCACATTTTATTTGGGGTTGGTTGTCACATGTTGTGTAGGCTATTATTGTTAGGCCGATTTATTGTGTTCTTATTTTGTTATATAGGATGGCCTAAATATGTGTTTCCTGTTTATGTTCATGTTAAGTTATGTATTTGTCAACTTGTCAATGCAATTAAACTTTCAAATTTAGTTCTGCCTTCTTGTCTTCTTTTTAAGATTGTTCCCATTAAAACACATGGTGACAACCAACCCCATAGTGTGTGACAACCATCCCCATGATGGGGTTGGTTGTCACAATGTGTCAGAGTGTCTTTGATAGGTGATTAACTCTTTGTTACAATACGTTGGAAAATGAGAGGGATACACATTTCAAGCCAACATCTTAAGCTTCAATTTAATGTAGGAATGACTATTGAAAGATGTTTTGATTATGAGCAATTCACACTAGAGTAAAAAGTGTGACAACGTCCCCCGTTTTCCCCTACTAGTGTTGCATGATACACAGATACTGGAAAAGTATCTCGATACCCAGCTGTTAACGGTTCAATACTCCATTTTATTAGGATCAATACTTTTAGAATAACCTGATGCTGTATTTTCTATGAGTTGAGTGGATGCATGACCGGAGCACTAGCTTTGCGTAGTGGGCATGTCAACAGTGTCAGCTGAACACACCAAGTAGTGTGAAAATAGTCACAGATAGCGCCGGATGTCTTATTCATATACAAAGTTTCTGAATAGGCGTTTGGATCATTTCCGCTATGTGCCTAAAGTCAAGACTCGACAGTGCGAGCGTTTCACTCGCATTTTCGACTAAAATAGCGAACCGGAATCTTTTTTTTAACACATCAATGTTAGTAAGCTATAATAATCGATTATGTTATGTCACCTCACAGCACGGTGGTGTAGTGGTTAACGTTGTCGCCTCACAGCACGGTGGTGTAATGGTTAACACTGTCGCCTCACAGCACAGTGCTGTAGTGGTTAACACTGTCTCCTCACAGCACGGTGGTGTAGTGGTTAACACTGTCTCCTCACAGCACAGTGGTGTAGTGGTTAACACTGTCTCCTCACAGCACAGTGGTGTAGTGGTTAACACTGTCGCCTCACAGCACAGTGGTGTAGTGGTTAACACTGTCGCCTCACAGCATGGTGGTGTAGTGGTTAACACTGTCTCCTCACAGCACGGTGGTGTGGTGGTTAACACTGTCGCCTCACAGCACGGTGGTGTAGTGGTTAACACTGTCGCCTCACAGCACGGTGGTGTAGTGGTTAACACTGTCGCCTCACAGCACGGTGGTGTAGTGGTTAACACTGTTGCCTCATAGCACGGTGGTGTGGTGGTTAACACTGTTGCCTCACAGCACGGTGGTGTGGTGGTTAACACTGTCTCCTCACAGCACGGTGGTGTGGTGGTTAACACTGTCGCCTCACAGCACGGTGGTGTAGTGGTTAACACTGTCTCCTCACAGCACGGTGGTGTAGTGGTTAACACTGTCTCCTCACAGCACGGTGGTGTGGTGGTTAACACTGTCGCCTCACAGCACGGTGGTGTAGTGGTTAACACTGTCTCCTCACAGCACGGTGGTGTAGTGGTTAACACTGTCTCCTCACAGCACGGTGGTGTGGTGGTTAACACTGTCTCCTCACAGCAAGAAGGTCCTGGGTTCTATTCCCACTTGGGGACCAGGTTGCCGGGTTGTAAGGTACACAGGTAAGGTATCTCCCGGGCCTTTCTGTGTGGAGTTCGTATGTTCTCCCCTGTGCTCGCTCCCCCCCCCCCCCCCCCCCCCAAAGAAAGAGATAAACCCAATGGAAAAAACGTGAGCACTTGCATTGTGCTGAAGAGTGGTTGCACCAGCAATCATCAGTGAGACACAGACACAGCTAACGCTGTCGCGTCCCTGACGAAGACGGACAGGAGCTCTTGGATTGGTCCCCAGGCACGGTCCATGACACAGCGTCTGCTCCTGGCTGCCCTTGAGGGGAAAGACGACGGGATGGGTCAAGCGCAGAGAGGCATTTCATCCTCGACCCAATGCATGTGTGTGTGTTCCTGTGTGTCGCCCATCTTACATGTGTGTTGCTGCATGACAAATAAAGACTTTTTCTTCTTCTTCTTCTTCTTCTTCTTCTTCTTCTTCTTCTTCTTCTTCTTCTTCTTCTTCTTCTTCTTCTTCTTCTTCTTCTTCTTCTTCTTCTTCTTCTTCTTCTTCTTCTTCTTCTTCTTCTTCTTCTTCATTTTCAAAGAGGTCTCTTGACCTTTCACCTCAAGATATCCGAGTGTAAATGGCTTAATTAATGGAAGCACAATATTCTCTCCTTTACAGCCCAGTGTATGATAGTGCTGTGCAGGGTTGCCACGGCGATGTGGAATTTCCTATGATCAATAAACCCATGACAACGCCGGTGTTACCGGTGACACCTTTTACACAATGACGCTCAATGTCTGTAGAGCACTCACTTTGATCTTTATTAACGTCATGCGGCTACATTGATCCACTGTGTCTGTCCATCTACGACTGTTTTTAATTCATTTTCAATGACTAGTATTGCTTTTTTTTGGACAGACAGAGTTGAATTTAAAAGTAAACCAACAGATTGTAATACCTTCCATACATTTTCTAAAAATGCATTATTGAATGCTCGGCACAAACATACTGTTGTAGGTCTGGACTGCTCCTCTCCAGTCGAGCTTTGGCTGCCGCAGGATTTAAATCAGAAATATTGCCAAACCCTCTGCCATCGTTGTGTAACCCATTGTGTCGCCTTATTTGATGAATGTGGGCACTGATATGTGAAAATGACAAAATGGTTTTATTTTTTTAAAAGAAATTTTTAAGTATAATAATAAAAAATAAGCATATACACCTGTGGGGGGGCTGTGGGGAATTAATCTACTCGGTGGATGCAACACCGGTATCACCGACTACCGGGTTGACAGTGGCTCAGGAGGTAGAGAGTGGTCGTCTAGTAATCGGTCGTCTGGTAATCGGAAAAGGTTCCCGGGTTCGATTCCCGCTTCTCCTGGCAGCGTGTTGAAGTGTCCTTGAGCTGAGACACTTAACTTCGAATTGCTCCCGATGAGCAGGTCGGCACCTTGCACGGTCGCCTCCGCTGTCGGTGAGTGAATAATGTGTGAGTGAATGTGTAAAATGTGAGGCACAAATTGTAAAGCTGTTATATATAAATGCACCATTTACAGCGGCAAGCCTAGTGCTGTGCACCATGCATTTCTTTTTGCAGGAAAAGGTGATATTTTCGCTTAAAAAATATTTTTTATTTATAATTTATATATATATAGTACCAGTCAAAGGTTTGGACACACCTTCTCATTTGTATATATATATTATATAACGGATGGTACCGCGAAGCACAGTCACGATGGACTTCAGATGTTGTGAAGTGACTGTGGCGAGTAGCGGTGCTGTGGGAAACGCACTCTCACCCTTAAAAGACACATAGACACGTTGCAAAGCAGTGAGTTCACGTCTTGGTATAGCGGCCTGTGCTGTTGCCCGCGGTGTGGGAGACCGCGGGTTCGAAACTCTCTCGGGACATCGAAGTTTAAGGTGACAATGTCACAACCGTTATATATATACTGTATATATAATAATTATTTCTGCATATTTGAGTATGGCTGTGAAGCTGAGACTTTAGGATCATCTCAGCCTCATGGAAATCGCACATAGCACACGTTAAAAAAAAGATGTCCAAGAGTATTTTTGTTATGAATAAAGTAAAGGATGTGTTAGAGTATGAGGCAATGAGAACACTCTACTGCTCACTCATCTCAGTTATTGTGTTGAAGTATGGGGGAATACTTATGGGACAAATATAAAACCATTATATATACTACAGAAGAGGGCTGTACGAATCACACATAAAGTGAGTTATCAAGAACACACAAATATATTATTTATTAAATCTAGAATAATTAAACTTGAAGACATGGTTAAGTTTCAAACAATGTTAATTATGTTTAGGGCAAGAAATAATACACTGCCAGAAAAACTACAAAATCTTTTTAATTTAGAAAGTGAGTTTAGTAGGAGAAAATACAATTTTAAACATCAGTTTGCACGTACCACACTTAAACAGATGTGTCCTTCAGTTATTGGTGTAAAGTTATGGAATTCTCTCCATAGCGAGCTTAAGGGATATAAACAGTGTTTATCAATTCAAAAAAAATTATAAAAAATAAATATTTAGTCAGTATGAAAATCAAAATGTGATCTGAATAGTGAGATTTTTTTTTTCTCTTCTCTTTCTTTTCTTTTTTATTCTTTATCATTATTATTATTATTTACATTTTTCTTGTTTAACTGTGGATTGTGTTTCTTTTATAATGGTATAAATGATTATTTGTGTAAATAAGGTTATACGCCGACCATTAAGAAAATACATGTTAGTTTAGGAATAAGGGGCAGGTAATTATAAGATTTATTCTTCTTCCTGCTCCTTTTGTCCATGGAATGGCTATTTATGATTTTTTTAATGAAGAAACTATGATTGTATTATTCCATGTGGCAAATAAAAACTCTGAACTGAACTGAACTGAACTGAATGAAACTGTACACTCAGAACCTGGAACCTTTCAAACTAAAACTGAGAATTGAGCTTGTGAATGGCCATCATCGGCGTCGATCATAATGGTCCCACCCGTACACACTCTCAACCTTTGAATAGGCAAAATTGCAAACACAATGTTTATTGCATATTAAAGGGCCACTTCACTCGCTGATATATTTCGCACATAATCCCACACACATCCAAAAGCTACAAACAGTTTTGCACACATTAATTTAGTTCGAGAGTAAATCAATTTGAATATGGCCACCAGTGTGCAGTGGCGTCGCGTGGGTAAAATAACAGGGGAAGCCAAAAAAAATGATTAAAAAAAGAAATTATTAAATATTTTTATTAATAATTTTATTTTTTTTTATTTTATTTTTTTTAAGTCAAGCAGTCACCATGTACACTACAGTATGGCTCGGCGGCCAGTCAAACGTTCTTTTTATTTATTTAACAGATTGCAGAATGGGTACAATACAGTACGGCTCAATACACACAATTGTATAAGGGGATGCAGACCAGAGAAAGACGTTTGTCTTGTTTACATCAGGGTCATTAATACTGCTGGAGCATTGGTTAATTTTTGGTCCGATTTTTCCTTGCGCGATTTTGCGCGCCGCGTGGGAGCAAATTCGAGACACATATTCGGTTGCAAAAAGGTGTCCCACGGTCTCCTCTATGGCCGTGAATATTTTCACGCGGATCGGAATCACGGCGCGCCCGTGGGACACTTTTCCGTTTCGGCGAGTTTATTCCACGCTTTCTGTTTTCCTTTTCTAAGCATTTTAGGGGCTACATGTGAATCAGTAAAAGTTGCGGGACGCCCAGATGTTTCCACGATAGAAAGCTTGCGTGGATCCCATAATAGGCTCACTTAATACAGCGTTTTTAAAATCACGCGACATTTTCAGGGTCGCGAGCCGACCTTTTCCCCTCGTTTTCGATGATGGAAGTGATTTAGGAAAAGCTTCGGCACGCCGAGAGGTCCCCGTGGATTTAATCTCGCGAGGATCGGGGCAATATTCGGCCCGTGGGAACAGTTACGGGTTAATACAATGTTCAGAGTGCAGAGGGGAAAATATGCTGAGTTTTTTCCTCTCAGCCCCGTTTTAAACTTTTAGGGTGTGGCAGTCAGCTCGAATCTGATTGGCTAGGATCGGATTTGGACTCTATAATGCTGGAAGCCTGGAGAAAGAGACCTACCATCTGCCTCCTCTCCTGCTGCAGTGAGCATAGTGAGGCTGACAGTGGCTGCGTTTACATGGACAGTTTATTCCCCTTTTCATTCGGAATTAACGTTAAATCCTATTTAAAGTTATCATGTAAACATCTGAAAATACTTAATTCCGAATGAAAATGGCCATTCCGAAATAAAATCCATTCCGATGTAAGTGGCCGGTTTATTCCGTTTATCATTCCGAATTAAAGCTTTTTCTGTCCATGTAAACGCTTTTTCGGAATTAGTTCCCCCCGGTCTTTCTGCACATGATCGCGCATAGGCTACAGTACACATAGATGATCGCGAACAGGGGCACATATTGTTCCATAGCATACGCCTTCAGTTGATCATGACAAATCCTCTCTTACCTTGACGATTAAAAAGCCTCCATAATTTAGTAAATAAAGCTGTAGCCAGCCAGCTAGTATTGATGCTATACAAAATGCTATCCACAAAATAGCTACATAGCTAACCAACTAAATACAATGGTATCCTGAGGTAACGTTAGATACAACGTTTGCAGTCGAAATGACTGGACACACACAGGGACAAGTTAAACATCAATCAATTAATTTATTCCAACAGGTAGTTTGAGCTGCATGTGAGCCGCGGTCTTTCTCTCCTCTCCTTTGGAAACGAATGATGATACGTTAGCTAGAAAAAGCACAGAACCGGCCGGCAAAAGTGAAGCTGCTAGCAACAGACACTATAATACTTCCGTCGGGGGATTTCAAAATAAAAGAGCGACGTCTAAAAGCACCGTAAATAGGTTTATTTTGTACATTATCTAACGTTAACACGAACCTAAACTAACTTTAGATTAGTTTAGGTTCGTGTATAGATATATATATTAGATATTGTAAAGAATAAACGTATTTACGGTGCTTTTAGACGTCGCTCTTTTATTTTGAAACCCCCCGCCCGGAAGTAAAAATTATGCTTATTTGTCTGCTTGTTATCAATGGGTTGCTACATACGGGGTACAATGTTACATAGGCTGTGCGTCGATGTTGCAGAAGCATAAAGGCCTGCAACACCTTTGCTTTGTCGATGTTGTGGTGCAGTTGCTTTGAAGTTGCTGTAGCATTTAGAGGCCTTTAACATTAGCAGAATAGACACACCGAGAGTCTGGTTAATGTTGTTTGGTACGCTAGCACAGTAGCTGAGAATACCGGTCGCAGCTGTTTGTTTACTTCTGGTAAACGTAATGACGTTAACATCCTGTTTACGTTTACCCAATCAGAAGCCTTCCCAGCCCCAAACCTTACGATGACTCGAAAACTCCCGATTAGACAGTGACTTTCATGTAAACACCTTGTCGGAATTAAGATTTGACATGTAAACTCGCATGATTTTTTTTTACATCCGAATGATTTGATTCCGAAGTTATAATTCGGAATTAAAAGTCACCATGTAACCGCAGCCAGTGTGTTAGAGGGAGTGAGAAGGAGAAGAGGGAGACATTTAAAAAAAAAAAAAAAAATTATAACACAGATGCGCAGATGAAAAAGAATGTAAACTATATTAAACATTTTTATTTTTATTTTTTTTCATATTTCATATTTGATATTAATTCATATTTTAATATTAGGGAGGCATGGCTTCCGTTGGCTTCCATAAGGATTTGCCACTGCCAGTGTGCTTATTCACAGCTCCATGAAACGATAAGGAAGCAGTCGCTATAAGACAAGGTATTGCTATTTCCTTCATCTACATAAGTTCATGGCGCGGTACTTAACACAACACACAAGGCTCCAACGTCCCCGGATGACATCACTGGTGGGCGGGGCCACATTCAAGCTCATTTACCCTCATTAACCGCCAAACAAAGATGTTTCCTGCACGGTCGCCTCCACCGTCGACGTGTGAAGAATAAGTCGTAAAAGGGCTTTGGATAAAAGCGCCATATAAACGCAGCCCATTTACCCGTTTGATTGAATGTAGAAAGCATGTTTATCATCCTACCCACCGATAAGGAAGTGCTGCTGGTCCAATCAGAGCACAGCTCTGCGGCATCTCCTGCTCTCATTAACCCTTTCACTGCCGCACTACCAAACGGTTAACCCTTTCACTGCGACAATGCACAGAAGGTTAACCCTTTCACTGCGACACAGCAGCGGGTTAACCCTTTCACTGCCACACTACAGAAGGTCTTTCTACTATTACCCTGCCCGTACCTGTACCTCCCCTCCCCCCTTCCCCCATGCAGCTACGATGCCTGAATTTCCCACAGGGGACCAATAAAGGAATATCTTATCTTTATCTTATCACTACTTTTAAGGACTCTGGCTCAGAGTTGCACTGCAACTAGCCTTTTTACTGTAATTTGACTGTTCTGCTTCATGTTAGCCCCTTTGTCATTTTATTTGGTTGTTTGGTGTGTTTATTTCCCTTACCTCTGTGATGTATAATAATAATAATAATAATAATAATAATAATAATAATAATAATAATAATAATAATAATAATAATAATAATAATAATAATAATAATAATAATAATAATAATAATAATAATAATAATAATAATAATAATAATAATAATAATAATAATAATAATAATAATAATAATAATAATAATAATAATAATAATAATAATAATAATAATAATAATAATAATAATAATAATAATAATAATAATAATAATAATAATAATAATAATAATAATAATAATAATAATAATAATAATAATAATAATAATAATAATAATAATAATAATAATAATAATAATAATAATAATAATAATAATAATAATAATAATAATAATAATAATAATAATAATAATAATAATAATAATAATAATAATAATAATAATAATAATAATAAATAATAATAATAATAATAGTAATAATAATAATAATAATATCTTAGATTTATATAGCGCCTTTCAGGAGACCCAAGGCGCTTAACAGGAGGGGGCAGCTAAGGGAAGGGGATCAGGAAACAATGTAACAACAAAATCAAAAGGAAAGAAAAAGAAAAGAGGTAAATCAGGCAGAGTCATTTACAAATTTGGTGAAGAGGTGGGTTTTGAGTTGGGATTTGAAGGAGTGCAGGGATATAGCACTACGGATGTTTGGAGGGAGTGAGTTCCAGAGGGTGGGTGCGGCAACAGAGAAGGCTCTGGGACCGACAGTCCGCATGTTGGTGGTGGGGATGGAGCGGAGACCGGAGTCAGAGGACTGCAGCCTCCGGGGCGGGATGTAGGGATGGAGGAGGTCAGCTAGGTACCAGAGGGCAAGGGAGTGAAGGGCTTTGTGGGTGATGAGGAGGATCTTGAAATTGATGCGGGACTTGACTGGAAGCCAGTGGAGGTGGATGAGGGTGGGGATGATGTGGTGCCAGGACTTGGTGCAAGTGAGAACCCTAGCAGCAGAATGTTGGACGTATTGTAGCCTGTTCAGGGCATTGCTGGGTAGCCCTATACGAGGACAGAGTTTGCGTAGTCGTGACCGGGAGGTGACGAAGGCGTGAACGAGAGTCTCTGCTACAGAGTCGGGGGGAGAGATGGCCGGAGTCTGGAAATGTTCCTGAGATGGAAAAAAGCTGATTTAGTTATTGATTTTATATGGGAATGAAAGGAGAGGGTGGAGTCCAGTATGACACCCAGGTTGCGGACTTCCGACGAAGGGTGGATTAAGCAGCCATCCACTTCAAGGAGGAGATCTCCAACCTTCCGGTATATACTGTACCATCTGTCTCTTTTCTATTTATTTGATTTATTTGTGTCCCCTTCCCCTGTTACCCTTCGCAGGGACCTTTTGTCCTCTCGCCAGGCCGTCATTGAAAATAAGAATTCTGTTCTTAATTGACCTGCCTGGTTAAATAAAGGTTAAATAAACATTTTAATTAAAATCGTATACTGTAACATCATCAATAAGTACAATAAGTATATTTGTACATAAGTACATTAACCAATACCAATGTACAGTCGTCATTGACTCACCTTGAACATTTTCTCCACCTTTGCGATGCTTTTAAAAAATATGGTGCCCAGCTGGTCCCCCACCCCGGCCAGGAGGAATCCAAACAGGGGGATGCCGAATATTGCATACAGGATACAGAAGATCTTCCCTCCTTCGGTGCTGGGGGCGATGTTACCGTACCCTAAAGCGGAGGGATGATATAGGTTAGTTTTCTCAACCCTTTCACTACCACACTACAAAAGGGTTAACCCTTTCCACTGCCACACTACAGAAGGTTAACCTTTCACTACCACACAACGTAAGGTTAACCTTTTCACTGCCACACGACAAAAGGGTTAACCCTTTCCACTGCCACACTACAGAAGGTTAACCTTTCACTACCACACGACGTAAGGTTAACCTTTTCACTGCCACACGACAAAAGGGTTAACCCTTTCCACTGCCACACTACAGAAGGTTAACCTTTCACTACCACACAACGTAAGGTTAACCTTTTCACTGCCACACGACAAAAGGGTTAACCCTTTGCACTGCGACACTACAGACGTTAAACGTTGTCTACCACACATGCCTTTGATCGGACTGGCAGGAGGCTGCGGTCCATCAGGGCCAAAACCTCACGCCACAAGAACAGTTTCTTCCCCTCTGCAGTGAGCCTCATCAACAAGGCTCGGGACCCTCACTGACACCCCCCCCCCCCCCCCCCCCCCCCCACTGTGTTACATGAACACACCCTACTGGACTATATACTTGCCCACTGTATTGTTACTTAATTCTAACTAGTGTATATAATTGTATAATTGACCACATATGCCCAGTTGCATAGCCCTGGCCTACTCCTATTCCTATTTTATTTTTACTTATAATTGTACTATATCTATCTATTGTGCTATATTTAATTGAGTTTATATCCCACACAATTCTATTCAACCTCTATACAGTCGTACAGCCCTGACCTATATTTTATTTCATAGATATATTATTCTATTGTGCTTAACTTAGCTCATATTTCATTTTATTTTACTCCACCACTTTATTGTATTATCTGTCTGTTAATGTCTGTCCGCTAATGTCGCACCAGTAACGTCCAAAGCAAATTCCTTGTATGTGAAAAGTATACTTGACAATAAAGACCTTCTGATTCTGATTCTGATATTTTGGTAAAAAAAGTGCTGCTGAAACTGAGACGTGAGCTAAGATGGATTGCATTAGTTTGACCTGCGTCAGCACCGAGGACAGAGCACTGAACCCTGAAGGTCCACAGAATGTGGATGTAAAGGCAGAGTGTCCTCAGCGTACTGTGGGGTGAACGAGGTCTTCCATTAAGCTGTAGAAGTGCAGCCCTTAGCAGGCCTGATGATGCCAGCACTTGCCCTTAACCCTTTCACTACCACACTACCAAAGGGTTAACCCTTTCACTGCGACGATACAGAAGGTTAACCCGTTCACTGCCACACGACAAAGGGTTAACCCTTCCACAGCCACACTACAGAAGGTTAACCCTTCCACTACCACACTACAGACGGTTTAAGAGTCTGTAGTGTGGTAGTGAAAGGGTTAACATTCTGTAGTGTGGTAGTGAAAGGGTTAAAGCTCTTCAGGGTCAAAGCTCCTCTTTAAACAGAATAACACATTGATGGAAAGGAAGGTGGAATTGTGTTTTGTCCCGTGTTTGACAGCGGTCGAGGGAGATAACGGGGGGGATGGCTATCTCTCACTCTGACGGTAGCTATGTCCAGTGGTTGGAGGAGCTGCCGCCTGTCTCTTTAGACAGATGACTAAATGCTTATCTGTCTCATGGAAGAGCTATTGTCGTCGCATCCGACATCGTTTGCCCGCCCCCAAAGAAAATCTATCGCCTCTTCTTCTCAAAACCATTAAGACCGCGCGGGTGTGTTGCGCGACCGAATGGATCTGTCTCTGAAGCCATTCATTGTATCGTATTCCATTTCATAATTGAAAAGAAGGCGGACGTTCGCGGCGGCCAGTGATTCTGGGTACCGGATTGACGCGGAGTATGCGGCTTAATGTTAAATCAATGACTTGCCCACTGGCACTGATGTAGTGCCGGCTGATTATGTGAACTGGGTACCTATCGTCGTAATGACCGTCCCGGCGAAGAAGAAGGCGCTGCCCAGGTCCCAGTGGCTGGAGTTGTAGGACGTGTCTCCGATGGGACTCACCCCGGCGTTCACGGCATCGACGGAGTGCTGGAGGACAGACAAAGACAAAGGCACACAACGGAATATCGGGTCAATTATTATTTATGTTTTTATTGCTGATGGGATTTTTTTTTATGAGGCATCTATTGTCACGGGCCAGCCTATAGAGGGATTGGGCTACATGACAAGGGGTCATTATGGGGGACCTGACCTGATCATCTTCCTTCCTCCTCCACAGAGGGGTGTGGGCGGGACATCAGGATGTGCAGCATGCAAGGAGAGAGAGAGAGAGAGAGAGAGAGAGAGAGAGAGAGAGAGAGAGAGAGAGAGAGAGAGAGAGAGAGAGAGAGAGACAGAGAAAGACGCACGCCTGTCTCAAAGAAACAGACCTTCCCCCCGTTTAGTCTATGGTATTTAACCCTTTCACTGCCACACTACCAAGGGGTTAACCCTTTTACAACCACACCGTAGAAGGTTAACCCTTTCACGGCGACAATACAGAAGGTTAACCCTTTCACTGCCACACGACAAATGGTTAACCCTTTTACAACCACACCGTAGAAGGTTAACCCTTTCACTGCCACACTACAGAAGGTTAACCCTTTCACGGCGACATTACAGAAGGTTAACCTTTTCACAACCACACTGCAGAAGGTTAACCCTTTCACAACCACACTACAGAACGTTAACCGTTTCACTACCACACTACAGTCGGTTAACCCTTTCACAACCACACTACAGTCGGTTAACCCTTTCACAACCACACTACAGAAGGTTAACCCTTTCACTACCACACTGCAGAAGGTTAACCCTTGCACTACCACACTGCAGACGGTTAACCCTTTCACTACCACACTACAGACGGTTAACCCTTTCACTACCACACTGCAGACGGTTAACCCTTTCATTACCACACTGCAGACGGTTAACCCTTTAACTACCACACTGCAGAAGGTTAACCCTTTCACAACCACACTACAGAACGTTAACCGTTTCACTACCACACTGCAGTCGGTTAACCCTTTCACAACCACACTACAGAAGGTTAACCCTTTCATTACCACACTGCAGACGGTTAACCCTTTCACAACCACACTGCAGGATGCTAACCCTTTCACAACCACACTGCAGAAGGTTAACCCTTTCACTACCACACTGCAGAAGGTTAACCCTTTCATTACCACACTGCAGACGGTTAACCCTTCACAACCACACTGCAGGATGCTAACCCTTTCACAACCACACTGCAGAAGGTTAACCCTTTCACTATCACACTGCAGACGGTTAACCCTTTCACAACCACACTACAGAAGGTTAACTGGCTGCCGGGAGGACAGTCCCGGTCAGCGTCTTCTCCGTCTAGCAGCCGTGTCCGCCGGCGCTCCCCCAGGGACCGAGAGGACAGACAGGGGGGCTGTAAAGGTGTGGATCCAACCCTACTGTTTATGGCCCATTAGTCATAGACCAAACCTTCCGGATCTCAGCTGTATATCTACCGCTACGTACTGCTATAGATAGAATAGAATAGGATATAAGTGCTTTATTGATCCCGAGGGAAATTCAGCACCACAGATCGCTCACAATAAACATTTAGGTCAATAATCGTATAGGTCAAAAAGCACAAATTACAAATAAGAATAAAAATAGAAAAACAGTCAGGGATATACATTCTAAAATGTACAGCCAAAAATATACAGTATAATGTACAGTAGTAATACATGTAAAATGTCGATGTAAAAAGTAAAGAGTGAAAAGTCCAGGAAGATATGCCAGAGCTGGACAAATGAACATAAGACTGAAATTAACTTAGATCTCCCGGGCGACGGTCATGTAATTTTATTTCATTTACATTTAGTCATTTAGCTGACACTTTTATCCAAAGAGACTTACAAGTTCTGTACGACAAGTCATTAGGAAGGGCACAATTCTATCAGCTGAGTAACAATGTTCATCAAAGTGTTGAGTGCTACAGTATAGGTTAGTATATTAGGACAAGTGCATGACAGTAAGGTTAGTTAGGGTTAGAATTTTTTTTAATAAATGTATTCCAGATAATGGTTGAAGAAGTGCGCCTTTAGTCGACGGCGAAAGATTGGACGTGTTCCGGCTGTCCTAACTGTGGTGGGCAGTTCGTTGCACCATTGTGGGGCAAGGACTGAGAAAATGCGGCTTCTCCTTCACTTACTCAGAAGCATTGTACATCACCTAAACACTTACCTCGAAGTCCTCAATCTCTATGGAGAGTCTGTCTGTTTTCCGTGCGCTGACATCTTGATTTGAATGTAAAATTATATATTTTCACTCCCAGTCGCATTTGATTAATCGGGGCAGCGCCCAGTAAGTAGACTCTCAGTTGAAATTGTGAGAAGTTGGACAAGTTCAACAACTTCGGGGTAAGTGTTTGACAGAGAAGTGGACCGACCAGATTCTATGTTTAGGTATAAAATGCTTCCGAGTAAGTAAAATAAAATGACATGACATAAGAACAATCTGGAGCTCAACGCTCTCA
The DNA here is from genome assembly GCF_963971535.1 of Notolepis coatsorum. Taxonomy (NCBI): domain Eukaryota; kingdom Metazoa; phylum Chordata; class Actinopteri; order Aulopiformes; family Paralepididae; genus Notolepis; species Notolepis coatsorum. Next base: position 69,746 of record NW_028173816.1, on the reverse strand, counting down.
AGACACTCAACCCCATCACCCTGTGTGACTCCCCAGTGGACACTGTGGAGTCCTTCCGCTTCCTGGGAACCATCAACTCCCATGACCTCAAGTGGATCAAGAAAGCACAGCAGCGGATGTACTTCCTGTGGCAGCTGAAGAAATTCAACCTGCCAAAGACGATGATGGTGCACTTTTACACAGCCATCATTGAGTCCATCCTCACCTCCTCCATCACAGTATGGTACGCTGCAGCCACGGCCAAGGACAAAGGCAGGCTGCAGCGTGTCATCCACTCTGCTGAGAAGGTTATCAGCTGCAATCTGCCATCTCTCCAGGACCTGTACGCCTCTCCAGAACCCTGTAGCATGCAGGTAAGATTGTGGCCGACCCCTACCACCCCGGTCACAACCTGTTTGAGACACTCCCCTCTGGCAAGAGGCTGCGGCCCATCAGGGCCAAAACCTCATGCCACAAGAACAGTTTCTTCCCCTCTGCAGTGAGCCTCATCAACAAGGCTTGGGATGTCATTTTATTTCACTCCACCTCTTTATTGTATTATCTGTCTGTTAATGTCTGTCTGCTAATGTCGCACCGATAACGTCCAAAGCTAATTCCTTGTATGTGAAACTGATTCTGATTCTGATTCTGATGATGTGCTGTCACCCGGGAGATGTTAATTTCAGTCTATGATCATTTGCCCAAGCTGTGATATTTCAAACCTTTATTTCAACTCGTGAGACACCGAGGTCACCCTCACTCACAGCGGCGACAAGCTCACAAAACAAGACATAGTGTGTCAGCGATTTCATACATATAGGCACAATAAATAAGAATAAACCATCAAAGAAAATCAGCTAAGACGGTTACAAGTCGACACACATTGGTCGCGGAGATCATCCTTTTAACCCTATCACTGCCACACTACGGTTAACCATCTGTAGTGTGGTAGTGAAAGGTTAACCTTCTGTAGTGTGGTTGTGAAAGGGTTTAACCCTTTGTCGTGTGGCAGTGGAAAGGGTTATAACCTTCTGTGTTGTCGCAGTGAAAGGGTTAACCATTTGGTAGCGTGGCAGTGAAAGGGTTAAACGCAGCAAGAGAAGGAAGAACCTTCGGCTTCAGAGTCAGTTCGGAGGACGTTCCAGGTGTTGGAACTGGAAGCATCAAAGGAAAATGCAGAGTAGTTCAGAGAAAACTGGAGGAACCCTAAGAACCAACCAGTCATTTGAACGTGTTTATGTTTATGTTTATTTGGTATCCCCATTAGCTTTTGCACTTGACAAAAGCTATTCTTCCTGGGGTTAACCCTTTCACAACCACACTACAGGAGGTTAACTGGCTGCTGCGGGAGGACAGTTCCGAGAAGGTTCCAAGATTCCATTGATGTGATGATGTAAGAGGGAAGTTTACCAATAACCCTTTCGCTGCCGCACTACCGAATGGTTAACCCTTTCACTGCGACAACACATAGTGTGATAGTAAAGGGTTAACCTTCTGTAGTGTGGTAGTGAAAGGGATAAGATTAGGGATGCTCGATATTGGCTTTTTTACCGATACCGATATACCGATATTGTCCAACTCTTAATTTCCGATACCGATATCAACCGATACCGATATATGCAGGGTTTCCCCCCCCAAAAAACTTAATAATTTCAGGTAATTAACATTACATATGTCTTGTTGTGGAATTAACATAACATTATGCATACTTTTGACAATAAATAAAACTAGAATTTGTTCTTACTTGCTTGCCTGGGTAAATAAAGGTTATAGAAATGTTAAAAAAAATAATAATAATATTTTACATTTTTTTTGTGAAAACCGATACCGATATTTTCCGATATCACATTTCAATGCCAATATCGGCCGATAATATAGGTAGGCCGATAATATCGGACATCCCTACTAAGAACCAACCAGTCATTTGAACGTGTTTATGTTTATGTTTATTTAGTATCCCCATTAGCTTTTGCACTTGACAAAAGCTATTCTTCCTGGGGTTAACCCTTTCACAACCACACTACAGCAGGTTAACTGGCTGCTGGGAGGACAGTTCCGAGATGGTTCCAAGATTCCATTGATGTGATGTAAGAGGGAAGTTTACCAATAATAACCCTTTCGCTGCCGCACTACCGAATGGTTAACCCTTTCACTGCGACAACACATACGGTTAACCCTTTCACTACCACACTACAGAAGGTTAACCCTTTCACTACCACACTACAGACCGTCTGTAGTGTGATAGTAATAAAGGGTTAACCTTCTGTAGTGTGGTAGTGAAAGGGATAAGATACAAATAAACAACTACCAGTGACAGTTACGGCAGAAGCGAACAAAGCGTAGCGGCACATAATATACAGCTGGGAACCAGCGAGAGCAGCTGAGACGCGCATTAATAACCATGAGCAGGTAATCACCCCCCGAGCTGAGCTGCTGTATTGAGCTGAGCAGCACTGGTCTGTGACCATTCACTTCAGCAGGCACACACACACACACACACACACACACACACACACACACA
>NW_028173816.1:59746-64746 GCF_963971535.1 Notolepis coatsorum | reverse complement strand
AAGCCAGTGTAGTTGGCGTAGGACGGGGGTGATGTAACTGATGACAGGGGTTCTGGTGATTATACGGGCAGCAGCGTTCTGGACCAGTTGGAGCTTATGGAGGAGTTTGTGGGGGAGACCAAAGAGAAGGGAGTTGCAGTAATCCAAGCGGGAAGTGACGAGGGAGTGGACCAGGATTATGTTCTTAAATTTCAGGAAATCGCAGCAAATGGTTTTCTTTATTGCAAATTTTTCTACTACATACTATAGTCTACCCATATAACACGCTGTATGATAGCATGTACAATAGTGCTGTATATACCATATATACATTTATATTTACCATATATACATATATATACATATATCTGAATATACCTGCATATAATCCTTCTATATACTTATACACCTGCTGCATAATACACATCTGTCTGTACATACCTGCATATCTGTAGATACTATATCTATATCTGTACATATCCCTTCCTACTTTTACTAGTTACACTATGCTGCTGGCCATAGTGTCTTTATACCTGTATCACTGTACATATTAATACTACAAGTCTGTACATACATCTGATTAGCACTATCACTCATTAGTACTCATTTATATATTTGATACCTGTACATTGTATATTACTTTTGCACTTTACTGTTACATTTGCACTGTGGTTGGATGCCAAACTTCTTTCCTTTGTACTTGTGCTGTATAATGACAATACATTTTAAATAATCTAAACAAATCTAATCTAATCGAATCTAATCGAATCTAATCTAATCTAATCAAATTTTATTTAATCTAAGAATGTAACATGGAGGAAGGTGGTGTGTCCTGATGTCTAAACAACAGAGGCAGCTTTGGCTTTAATGAACTGCTAAATGAACTGCTAATGATTAGGTACCAATAATGAACATTAACGCGCTTGATTAGGTACCTATAATGAACATTAACGCGCTTGATTAGGTACCTATAATGAACACGCTTGCACGCACACAGCATTGAAGAGAAATTAGGACTCACTCCGGTCAATTTATTTGAACTCTTGAAAGACTTAAAAGCTGTTTACAGAAGCCAGAGCTGGAGCTCTCAAGTTTCAAGTTTCAAGTTTCTTTAATAGTTGTCATACAGAAGTACAGAATACTTTTATACAAAATGCTTCTTACTGTTACGCTCCAGAGACTGTGCTAGACAAGATAAGTATGAAATAAAATAAAGTAGCATGTAAAAAGAAGTAAAAATAGAGGTCACAGTGTTCAGTATAGACATGTACAATGTTCGATGCAGACTAGAAGTAACTGAGTTACCATACAATATACAATATACTATGCAATATACTAATATACAATACTATATAGTGCAAAGCACAGAGGACCAGCACCGTATGAAGGGGTTAACCCTTTCACTACAACACTACCAAAGGGTTAACCCTTTCACCGTGACAATACATAATGTTAACCCTTTCACTGCCACACAACAAAGGGTTAACCCTTTCACTACCACACGACAGATGGTTAACCCATTTCACTACCACACTACAGACGGTTAACGATAGGTTATGACTATAACCAAGTTCTGTTAGTTAGGGGCGATGCTTGGCATCACTACTGCACTATCTCGCGTACGTGCACGCGTACTGAATAAACCACAAATGTACCTCTAATACCAGTATTAGTCTGACCACACCCCTCATCAGCTTACCTTCATAAGCAGGTGTGTGGTCACCTGCTCTCCTCCTTCCCAAGCTTTCACCACAAGGTGAGGACAAGGGCTGCAGCGGCCGTCTGATGCCAAGCATCGCCCCTAACTAACAGAACTTCGTTCTGTATCGTTAGTGGCTTAGCTTGGCATCACTACTGCACAAGGGAGGCCAAGCGGAGCCACTTGGCTGACAAATACACCCCGCTGACAGCCCCCCAAAACCATCAGAACAGGGAGGGCCGAGCCCCCCCGACCCCCCCTAATGGAGGGTATCCCCCCTATTAGAGGCTTCACGGGAAGGCGACGGACCCGACCGTGCGAAGAGGCACTCAAGCAACTTAACGCACAGGGTGAGCAGACCGTGGCTTGACCCCACGACTACACACACGCACAACCCGCATGCCACCCGGGAACGAACGGAGGAACAACCTCGTTACTGCCCCCAGAATCACGGGGCCAAGGGCAAACCCAACCCCGTGGCAAGGCCGTAGCAGCGGAGCGCGAAGGAAGACCCAGACCCACCAAAAGGACTGGACTCCCTGGAATGGGGGCCCGGAGAAGTCCATGATGCCAGCATCAAGACCCCACCAGGTGGGCACGTAGTGCCCCGCCCCCCACATCGCCAGCGTATTCGGACAAAGGCCCCTCAGTTACTGCACCTGGTATTCCCAGGCGGAATCCCATCCAAGTACTAACCAGGCCAGAACCTGCTTAGCTTCCGAGATCGGACGAGATCGGGCGTGTTCAGGTTGGTATGGCCGTAAGCCGAGCGGGCCCCGTCCCCCCAATAGTACACCGCCTGGCACACTGACCCTGCAGAACAGGCAGTCAGCATGGCCGTAAGCACACAAAAAGGTTAACCAACGGAAGCAGGCAGCGCACCGGGGAAAAACCAGGCAACAGGCTGTTAACCCTAGCCTGGAGACTGCGGACGAGACAGGCGCCAGAGGGGACAGCTGAACACAGCCGCCCCGGCGGAAGGAGCGTAAGCTGGCGGTGTTGCATGACCAAGCCTCCATTTAAAAACCCCCACCCAGAGGGGTCGAGGCAGAGAAGGCTGACACGATTGGCAGACGTCATGAACGTGCAGGGGCACCCTCAAACGGTGAACCCGGGAGTTGACACTGCTCCAACACACCAGGGAATCAACCACCTCGGTGTTACCCAATGCGGTGGTTGTTCCTATAACCCCTCAAGAAAAAACTCCAAAACACACCTGCGGGTATACACCGGCTATACCGCAGTACAAGTGTTTCAGTTTCCAAAAAGGGTTAACCCAGGCCTACGGGTCGCAAACATCACTTCGGACCGGGCCTGGCGGTACGGGAAGCACAGGGTCACCAGAGGAGGTCAAAAAACCACCCCCACAGGCCCCTCTTCACCATGCGTGAGAGAGGAGCGAAAAATAATGGAGAACCAGCCCCTAAGCACACCGTACCTGGTATTCCCCGGCGGTCTCCCAACCAAGTACTAACCAGGACCAACCTGTGTAGCGGCCGAGATCCGACGAGATCGAGCGCGTACAGAATGGCATGGCTGTAAGCCATGACGACAGTGCTGAGTAAAAACATACCCAACCAGGGTCTCCATAGCGCTTAACCCTGTGACACCCAGACCGACCTGGCATTTTTCCCCCTGAAAAAAGCCCAAGTCCCTCAGGGTACCAGAACAGCAGATCTGCATCCCCGGCGGACAACGGGTTCAACTGATCTGGACCAGCGTGACCAGAACCAGTCCCGTGCCCTAACCACGCCGACATGCCTACTCCAGGAGAAGGGCAGATATGCGTGTTGATCTTAACATGAAAAGAAGGCGCCACCCAGACGTTCGGACGAACCGCGCCTGGTGGCCCACCCCAAGGGCGTGAGACCCCACTACATATGTTCAGATCCATCCCGTCATCATCCCCCAGACATGAACGAGAATCCGTCGACAACCCACCCAGGCCATGGGATGTGGTCGTCGGAAGAGGAAAAACCCCCATCTCAGTTGCTTTATAAAAACGCTGTTTCAACCACAAGCAACCAAGGCGTGCCAGTCAATCGCCTGTTTACAGCGAGCTAGCACTATACGTGCGTCGGGACACACCCCCATCAATGAACAGGCTATTTAGACCTGTCATTGAATCCCCAAGGCGCCCAGGGGAACGACAAGAGGGGTGTGACACTCCCTAATTCCAACACTTCTGGAATAGAAAGAAGGAAGCATCAACAGTATGTATCCCAGTCTACACAGCCGGGGTAAAAAAATTTCACATTTTTACATCCCACCACCCTCCCATAGGAAAGAGACGGGGATCCCCAGAGAGACTTACCACGCGAGCTGTACAGATTGAAAAGAATATATTGCACCTTGAGCCATGTAAAAAACTGGTTTTAGGGCCTCCGGGGAAGAGGCACTGAACCCATACACACTCAATAAACGAATTGAATCGAATATACATACAATAGAAAAGGACCCTTCTAGAGGGTCCACTCACTTTGACAATCTGAGGAGGAAGGCTCTGTACTCTGATGGAGGCTTCCTCACATGGAAGAAGGAGTCCGAACTCACAGAAGGCCTGAATAGGCGCTTGGTGAGGAGGAGCCCTGACCACCCCCCCTGAAAACAGATCCATCACATGGACCTGAACAGCACACGGAAGTCCTACCAACAGAGACACGCACGGTGACGTACTCTATGGCGGGGGAATTCCTGCGGTGCACACGCCCAATATACCAGGCCGTGGGACCAGGAACTCCCCCCCCCCCCCCCGTAACGTGCCGAACCGCCACGTGACGGGAACCTTGAAGGACAGGGGGTGTACCCCTGACCGACAGAACAATGGGGAGAGGAAAGGTTACCAGTTCACCCCTTTACGACCCCACACCCATGATACGACGTAACGACAAAAAGAGAATATGACACAGTCATAGTCAGCTCTATGAAGCGTTTCACAGCTCCACACAGCGCATGAGCTAACCTGCTATCTGATTTTTACTAAGGAAAAACACAGAATAGAGAGGGCTCTAAGAACCCCGGTCCAACATACACATGTGCTTCTGTGGCCAGTACAACCCAGTTGTAGGTCACATGACACACACAACCCATCATCACCTACAAAAAATGGCAAAAACACTCAACAGAGGAACGCCGTTTTTTTCACAATGAGAGAATACATCATTCTTGATTAGTATCGACCACAGGCCTTGCTAAGCACACATGACAGCAACCAAACCAATTTCCCTTTAGGAAATAAGTTTCTCCAGCAGATTTAGCACAACCTCAGCAATCAAGCTAAGAGTTACATCGTATCCCTACCACACAAAAGACACAATTAATG
>NW_028173816.1:32246-54746 GCF_963971535.1 Notolepis coatsorum | reverse complement strand
AGATATATACAGCTCAGAACATACCTGGGGGGAGGGGCGGTATATAAAGACACAGTATGCGATCCTCTCACACAGAACATACCTGGGGAGAGGGGCGGTATAAAGACACAGTATGCGATCCTCTCACTCAGAACATACCTGGGGAGAGGGGCGGTATAAAGACACAGTATGCGATCCTCTCACAGCGATCCTCTCACAGCGCTCTATGAGTCACCACCAGCTCATTTCACTCTAATTCAATCAGCCGCCCCCCTCGTTTTCCCTCTAAATGTCGACTCATATCAATCTCGTATTAATCCTTCCCCCGCGTGACCCCGTCACCCCGGCCGCATCGATTCTCCCCCGCGCGAGGTTTTCAGTAGCGACTCGTAAATGGCACGATCGCTGGACTAAATCCATACGGTGTGATATAGAAAATAATTGCCGTTTGGGAACAACGCGGAGAAGCCGACGCGCGCGGCTCTCCCCGCACCGCGGGGGCAAACAACACCGGCTTTGTGGTGGAATCTGGAGTCCGCCAAGGATGTGCGATGTCGCCACTGTTGTTCAGCCTTGTTCAGCGTAGGACTGGGTCATGTGGAGAACAACAGAAGACAAGGCAGTGGGGGACGCAAAGTATCGATATAACAAAATATATATATATATATTTCTCTAAACAATGGTATAAGGGTGTGTTTAAAACATTTTGTAATAATTGTATTATTTATTGATATATATTTTTTTATCTACTTTTTCTCCCCATTTTTCAATTTTTCTCCCGTCCCCAATTTCGTATTGTCCAATTCTACCCTCCCCTGTCTCGAACGCTGTTAGGCCATGCCTCCCACAAGCCGGCTGCAATGTGGACGAAGCCTTGCATCACGTGTCCCCTCCGGTACTCGAGGAGGCAGCCGTCGCATCTTTTCACCTGCACAGCGCGATCTCTCAGTGGCAAGGAGTAACGCGTGGGAGGGACACGCCGCCCCCGTCGCTTCCTGATTCTACTGCGCAGGCGCACCAACCGACCTGTAGGAGTCGCTGTTCACAACGTCCGATCCCCACCCACCCACCCACCCCCTAATACTGCCAATTGTATTAGTATGAACGACCAGCCAAGCTGGTAGCAACGCCGAGAGCTGGGCTCGAACCCAGCATATCCTGCATTGGTGGCGAGCGCCTTGCCCACTGCGCCACCTAGCCGCCCTAATAATTGTATTATTATTGAATAAATAAAATGTATTTTTTTTTGCAGTGAAAGCTTGAGGCCAGTGTATTATACCTTATACACTGCACTTAAATAATACTTTTCTTTGCCATTTTATTGAAATAAAATAAAAGTTAAAAAGCAAATGGCTTTCTTTATTGCAACTCAGCACCATCTTGTTTGAAGATCCTGAGGAGTGAGGTGACCAGACTGAGGAGGAGTGAGGTGACCAGACTGAGGAGGAGTGAGGTGACCAGACTGAGGAGGAGTGAGGTGACCAGACTGAGGAGGAGTGAGGTGACCAGACTGAGGAGGAGTGAGGTGACCAGACTGAGGAGGAGTGAGGTGACCAGACTGAGGAGGAGTGAGGTGACCAGACTGAGGAGGAGTGAGGTGACCAGACTGAGGAGGAGTGAGGTGACCAGACTCTTTTTCGTTTTAGTTCTTTTTCGTTTTAGTTTGTTAATTTTTTTGTAGTCTAGTGTCTGCCTTTTTTGCGCGTTATTTTTTGCGTTTTCGTTCGTAAATTTTTTTGCGTTCTTTTTTTTGTGTTCTTTTTTTGCGTTTTCGTTTTAGTTCGTTCATTTTTCTGCGTTCTTTTTTTGCGTTCGTTTTTTTGCATTCTTTTTTTGTGTTCTTTTTTGCGTTTTCGTTTTAGTTCGTTCATTTTTTTGCGTTCTTTTTTTGTGTTCTTTTTTTGCGTTTTTTTGCGTTTTCGTTTTAGTTCGTTCATTTTTTTGCGTTCCTTTTTTTCGTTCTTTTTTTTGTGTTCTTTTTTGCGTTTTCGTTTTAGTTTGTTCATTTTGCGTTTGTCTTTTTGCATTTTTTTTGCGTTCTTTTTTTTGCTTTCGTTTTTTTGTTCTTTTTCGTTTTAGTTCGTTAGATAGGAGCCACACAGTGTTAAGAGAGATAGGGGCCACACAGTGTCAGCCTACTGTACACTCCTGTAGTCTAGTGTCAGCCTTTTTTTTGCGTTATTTTTTGCGTTTTCGTTTTAGTTCGTTCATTTTTTTGTGTTCTTTTTTGTGGTGACCTCAGGTGACCAGACTGAGGAGGAGTGAGGTGACCAGACTGAGGAGGAGTGAGGTGACCAGACTGAGGAGGAGGAGTGAGGTGACCAGACTGAGGAGGAGTGAGTAAAATAGATTTTAAATTAGCCCTAAATGTTTTTAAATCACTAAATGGCACGGCTCCTCCCTATCTATCTGAGCTCTTGCACCGCCACACCCCCCACCGATCCCTCAGATCAGCTGACCAGCTGCTATTGGTGGTGCCTAGAACTAGGCTCAAGACTAGGGGAGACAGAGCCTTCTCCACCGCAGCGCTTAGACTGTGGAACAGCCTCCCCCTCAGCGTACGGGCCGCCCAGACCGTGCAGGCTTTTAAATCACTTTTAAAAACCTACCTGTTCTCCTTGGCCTTCCCCCCCCCCCACTTAATCACCACTAGACCCCTGGCCCTTCTATCCTCTTTGTTTTACTGTGTCCTACCTGTTTTTATTACTTCCATTGCTTTACTGTGTTTTAATCTTATATCTTGCATCATATTATTTTGTTTTTATCAACCTGCCTGTGAAGCACTTTGGTGCCAGCTACCGCTGCCTGGAAATGTGCTATACAAATAAAATGTACTTGACTTGACTTGACTTGAGGTGACCAGACTGGAAACGTTACCTTTAGGGATGCCCCGATCGATCGGCCACCGATCGTTATCGGCCGATACTCAGTATAAATATGCAATCTGTGAATTCCGATAATGAGTCATATTCGCCGATCGCGGAAACCGATCAAGCGAAGCTCTCACTCGCTGTCTGTCTCAGACACACACGACCTGCAAACTGCCGCTGCTCCTCCTCCCTAGCTCCGCCCGCACCCGTGTAGAGTTTGTAAACAAAGAGGACTGAGAAGCGGCTCCTCTGCTCGAGTCTGTAGTGCATTCGACCTGCGCTAACGTTAGCTACCTAGCTATCGTTACTGTTTAAACAAAATTACCCAGTCAACTATTCACGTTTAGTAGGCATTGTCTAACGGTATTTAGCCGGCTAGCTACCGATAGCTCCTGATATCAACAAATGATCCAGAAAGTCTAGTAGTCCATGTTCATACCTCCGTTAGCTTGCGTTAGCTGACGTTAGTTTACTGTTCAAAACGAAATGTCCCATTGAATTAAAGTTCTGTCTTAACGTCATCTAGCCGGCTAGCAGTAGCTACAGATAGCTCTTGATATCAATGTCTTATAACATTGATTTAATGCGTATTCGAGCTGAGGGCTTGCTGAATGTGAAATGACCAAAGCACAGTAACGTTACCAATAGGGTCCCGCTGCAGCGCCGGAGAATCCTTTTTGGAGCTGGAGGCTACTAGAGTACACACAGACAGTGGAGCTGTTTGCAGATAGCGAGCATTTTGACTTGTTGCGTGGTGGCGATGTCTCGCAGATAATACAAGTACAAGTCTAATTATATAATATATATATTTTATAAAAAAAATAAAAAAAAATTATATAAAATAAATTTTAATTTCTTTTTAATCAAAAACAATCGGTATCGGATCGGTATCGGCCGATATGGCTCACGACGATCGGTGATCGGTATCGGTGGCAAAAAACGTGATCGGGGCATACCTAGTTACCTTAGTAGATAAAGCAGATGACGTATTATGTATTTTTATTGCAGATCTTTTCTGCGTCTTCCGCTGGAGACATCATTTGCAGTTGAAAAGAGAGGTAATGAATCGCAATATATCGCAATATCGCAATGTTAAGATAAGATAACATAAGTTATTCCTTTATTGATCCCCTTGGGGAAATTCAGGCATCATAGCGGCACGGGGGGGGGGGGGGGGGGTGTACAGGTAGTAGAAGACATGATACATTTCGTAAAGTTATCGTACAGTGGAGAAGTAAAAATAAAAATAGAATAGAAAATAGGCAGTGTAAACAATATAACAATATAATTAACTCTGGGAATGCGCATAAGGCCAAGTGTAAAAAGGTCAAGGTACAAGATGAGGGTATGTACGGTATGCCCTCTCTAATTATATTATTACAATATATACAGTATATATATTACAATATTATGACTCTAGTATGGTGATAATATCGTATCGCAAGGCCTCCCCTATAATGCAAGAGGAATTTGCTGGACCCTCTATTCCACCACTGACCTTGACTTGACGGATAACCTATAGTCCTCCGCTCACATAAAAACACCCACGCATGCACGCACGCACGCACGCACGCACGCACGCACGCACGCACGCACACACACACACACACACACACACACACACACACACACACACACACACACACACACACACACACACACACACACACACACACACACACACACACACACACACACACACACACACACACACACACACACACACACACACACACACACACACACACACACACACACACACACACAGGCACTTACAAGAAAAGACAAACAGACTCCAGTCAACCAGTAGGACTAGTGATCAACGGCTGTAAAGCCAAGGTCACGTCCTTCAACATCAATACAACAGAAATAACAACAGAGGAGCAGGTCTCAGGAACAACACATGATAGCTTCACATACCTATGAAGCACCATTTACAACCAAGGTATCCACAACCGGATCAATAAAGCTCTCACAGCCTTCGCGAGGCTTAAACTAATCAGGAAATCCAACCGATACTGCGCCAAAACCAAACACATTTACGACATTGTCTCTGCCATATAGTTCCATCTCCCTTGTCCTCCTCTGATCAAAGTGCACGTCAAAGGGATGACTGATGAAATGGCTCAGAGGAGCCAGTGACAGTGCCGGGTGATAACGTCAACAAAAAAAATTAATTCTTATGGATTCCTATTTTCCTAATTCCTATGGATTTACAACCAAGATATTCACAACTGGATCAATAAAGCTTGCACAACCTTCGTGAGACTTAAACTAATCTGGAAATCCAACCGATACAGCGCCGAAAACCAAAACGATACACTACTCTACACAGTACAGAGTGCTGGAAATCAACAGAACAGGACACTCTATCTACCTTCCACACATCGGGCCTACGTAAGACCTTGCATATACATATATATATATATATATATATTCTGGCCAAAGACCATCTCCAACAATAATGTTCTGCAAATCGCCCAGCGAGATGACACACACTCAGGCAAGACGTGGGCGGACACTGATCGACTGTGTGCTCAGAATGGACGTCAAAGCAAATTGCATTAGGCCAGAGACCCCGCCAGAGGGCAAGAGGAGAGAAGAGAGGCCCGAAATAACACTGAGCAGGACGACAGAGAGAGAGAGAGAACTCCTACAGAGAGAGAACTCCTACAGAGAGACGATGGACAGAGGCGGAGGGAAGTGGAGGCAATCAGCCTGGAGCGACGTGGGTGAGTCAGTGAGTGAGTGAGTGAGTGAGTGAGTGAGTGAGTGAGTGAGTGAGTGAGTGAGTGAGTGAGTGAGTGAGTGAGTGAGTGAGTGAGTGAGTGAGTGAGTGAGTGAGTGAGTGAGTGAGTGAGTGAGTGAGTGAGTGAGTGAGTGAGTGAGTGAGTGAGTGAGTGAGTGAGTGAGTGAGTGAAATCTATTGTCTTGGCAATAGATTTAGAGCTTTGATTCTCTGCCACGAGACCCGCTTGGGCTTGATCCCAAAAACTGCTGCCGTGGATGGGGTAAGAATGAGCCCGGGTTGGCTCTGGGGCTCTCCCTCCGTACCAAAGCTTTGATTCTCTGCCAGTTAGGGTACCTTGGGTACCTTGTGTACCTTGTGTATAGCCTACCTTGTGTGTATACTGCACCTGTGTATGTGTATACAGGTTACTTTACTTACTCATAGTCTATATTCAGATTCTAATATAACTGATGGGGCATACAGACCCCTCATCTGCACCTTTGATTACACTGTCTACTCTCTTTAGAGTTCAGAGTTCCTTATATTGTTTACACTGTTTTTATCTTTACTATAATTGTATTGCATATATTTATGTCTTTCCTTTATTACCTCCCTTCCCCCCTCCCCCCCATGGTGCTTTGATGCCCGAATTTCCCCAAGGGGATCGATGAAGGAACATCTCATCTTATCACGTAGGGTCGGGCCCGGTCGAAGCTCTACAAAGAGTACATGATGTAATTGAGGGAGCTCCTAGTCGTTCTCTAAATGGTAAATGGCTACTTTTTTTATATATCGCTTTTATCCAAAGCGCTTTACAATTTGTTACTCACATTTTACCCATTCACTCACTCATTCACAGACCGACGGCGGAGACAACCATGCAAGGTGCCAACCTGCTCATCAGGAGCAATTAGTGGTTGAGTGTCTTGCTCAAGGACACATCGACACGCTGCCCGGGAGGAGCGGGAATTGAACCGGGAACCTCCGGATTGCCAGACGACTGCTCTACCTCCTGAGCCACTGTCGCCCCCTCTAGCCCAAAACAGACCAGAGAGGGAGCTCTGTAAATAACTTATGTACAAATACCGATATGCCCTACTATGTTACTGTTTATTGCACAATGTTGTTTTATTGGATTCTATTATATGTTGTTACTACTGTATTGCACATCGTTGCGGGCAAGACCACCCGCATTTTATTGTATACTTGTATGCCGTGACAAATAAAACTCTTGACTTGACTTGACTTGACTTGAGCTCCTATAGTCCTTCTCTAGCCCAAAACAGACGAGAGAGGAAAATGAACTGAACACTTCACAGGAGGAGGAGGTTGTCGTCGCTGCCTCGCCCCAGGATCACTGGGGAGCTGTACCTCTCGCCCCAGGAAGCTGTCCTGTCCTGTAGGCCTGGCAACCGCGCCAGCAGTGTTCATCAGCTGCCCTGTTTCCCGCTCCGCCACAGAGAAATCACATTTCACGTTCAATTTGAGCAGACGGGCACCAAGGTCACACTGCAGTCCAGTGCAGGTCGATGGGTAGAGTGCTTGGCGCTCCGAGCATGGCACTAACACCTCGCCAGGGTTAGGGGTTCGATACCCACAGGGGTAACCGTTCCATTATAAAGTGCTTTGCGTGACACTGGTACTAGAACGGCCCTATGGAGATGCAGCCATTCATTCATTCATTCATTCATTCATTCATTCATTCATTCATTCATTCATTCATTCATTCATTCATTCATTAATTCATTCATTCATCACAATTAGGAGAAAATATGACCAGCTGTCAAGTCTTACGATTAAAACAAATAATTAACTATCACTTTTGATTGAAACCTTTATTTATACTCAGGTGAGCTCTGAGGTAATAATGTTATGAATTGAAAATGGGGGGACTCTGATGTAAACAAGACGGAAGTCTTTCTCTGGTCTGCAACACCTTAACAATTGTGTGTATTGAGCCGTACTGTATTGTACCCATTCTGCAATCTGTTAATAAAATGTTCAATCAATCAATCAATCAATCAATCAATCAATCAATCAGGTGAGGCCACCTCATTTACAGAACTGCTGAGTGTACAACAAGATAAAACAACAAAACAATGTGCAGTCAGGGCTCGAACAACGAGTCCATGTTAGCTGGTAAATGGTCTGCATTTATATAGCAGCTAACAACGTATGCCTCATGTTCACCCAATCACTCATATATCACACGTTCACATACCGACGGCAGAGGCGACCATGCAAGGTGCCGTCCTGCTCATCAGGAGCAGTTAGGGGGGTTAAGTTAAGTGTCTTGCTCAAGGACACTTCGACACTCTGCCGATAGGAGCCAGAATCTAACCGGGAACCTTCCTGAGCCACTGTCACTGTTGAGACGTGGGGGGGTGTTTTCTGATTGAACTTGTGTTTTTTTTTTTTTATACGTTACTAAATGCAATCCTTCTAATTCCTTTTCCAGTAAGGACTCAACCAGATCCTTAGTATGTACGCTTGTAAACGTCCCACTGACGCAGAGCGCTGAGCCGCGCAAACGGCAGATTTTTGAGTCTTTGTCTCCGGGCGAACTTAATCTGCGTCAGCAACGCTGCTGTCTCCCCAAGAAATAGAGGGGGAGGGAGGGAGGGAGGGAGGGAGGGAGGGAGGGAGGGAGGGAGGGAGGGAGGGAGGGGAGGGGAGGGGAGGGGGCTGTGAGCTACTGTAGGTGAGTCATTCGCTCCACACTGCCTCACTCACAAGCCCTTTCATTTTGGAAGATTTGTAGAGGCGAGAAGAATACACACATATTCCACACAGACGAACACACACACACACTCACACACACACACACACACACACACACACACACACACACACACACACACATACACACACACACACACACACACACACACACACACACACACACACACACACACACACACACACACACACACACACACACACACACACACACACACACACACACACACACACACACAGACACACACACACTCCCTTCTTACCCAATCACAAAGACAGCATGTTGTACACTGTTCACTGCGGCTGCAGCCAAGTCCACTGTTTGTTCGTCACATAGCGGCAGGACTAACGCCGGGACCTCACCAGGGGCGTGCACACGCACACGCACGCACGGGTTTCATGCGAGGACAGCGCGCGTGGCCGTCCACACCGAGTTCGACATCAGAGCCGGCGGAAGCGCACGGAGGAAGAAGGCACATTTCCATTGGAACAGCTGTAAATGCCTATAGTCTATATGCGAAGTCAGTCCCCGTTTGAATATTTTTTTAAAGATTTCCAGTTCCAGGGCGGTCAGGTGGCGTAGCGGAGATCGCGTTCGTCACCAACGCCGGAGAAGCTGGATTCGCCTGTTTGAATCCAGCTCCCGGCGTTGCTATCAGCTTGGCTGGTCGCTCACACTGATACAATTGGCAGTGTTAGAGGGTGGGAAAGCTGAAGGGTGGGTCCTGGGCGTTGTGGACAGCGACCCCTACAGTTCGGTCGGGGCGCCTGCTCAGCAAGGGTAGGATCTAGGGAGAGATAGTGCGGCCTCCCACACGCTACACTCTCCCGGTGAGAATCTGCGCGGCCAGGCTGGCCTGCCGGCAGGCTACACATGCATCGGAGGAAAGCATGTGACAGTCTCCGGTCTCCCGGACCAACAGTAGGGGAAAGTGCGCAACAACCAGGAAGGGTGGGATGGGAGAAAAAAATCGGGAAAAAAGGGGAAGAAAGATAATAATAAAAAAAAAAAAAATCCAGTTCCAGTGTTCTATTGTCCATTTTGCATGTATAACCCGTTATTATCTCATTCATTAGAATGTTAGTCAAAAGTATAGTATGGTTTATTTGTATTGGGAGAGATTATAATACATATTATGTGTGGTAATAATGCAGATATTGAGTGTATTTCTGTGAAAAAATGTGGCGCACGCCTCTGAATCCAACCGAAGCGGAAAAAAAATACGTTTCCAGCCCGCAAGTCGCCCGCCCGCTCGTGGCCGGTGTAAAACGCGACACCCGTTGACATGGGAGTGAAAGTGACGCGCTGATCGCCCGCCCGCCCGTCTCACGCCCGCGTCCCGCGTTCGGTGGGTTTGGGCGGTAACATTTGCGACGATGACTCGAGATGAAATGCACCCCGTCCAGAGAGACGGCGATGCAGGTTTAGATATCTTACTGTTATTAGTAAGTGATGGAGAACACAATGATGGGGAGGTAGAGCGTTCGTCGGGTAACAGGAAGGTTCCCGGTTCGATTCCCATGCAGGCTCCTCCTCCGGGCAACGTGTCGAAGTGTACTTGAGCGAGACACTCAACCCCCTAACTGTTCCCGACGAGCGGGTCGGCACCTCGGATGATCGCCTCCGCCGTCGGTGAGCGAACGTGTGGCATAAGTTATAAAGCGCTGTGGATAAAAGCACTATATACTGTAAATGCGGTCCATTTACCAACACAAACTCTGACACTAAGAGGCACAGCGTGGCATAACGCAGGTCCCTGGGAACTAATATAAACTGTCTGAACTAATGATCATCTCTCTCTCTCTCTCTCTCTCTCTCTCTCTCTCTCTCTCTCTCTCTCTCTCTCTCTCTCTCTCTCTCTGCTACTACTATACTACTGCTACTACTACTACTGCTGCTACTGCTACTACTGCTACTACTACTGCTGCTACTGCTGCTACTATTAATAATAATAATAATAATAATAATAATAATAATAATAATGGATTGGATTTATATAGCGCTCTTCATGACACCCCAGTGACCCCAGAGCGCTTACAGAGTCCATTATTCGTTCATACACAGTCATCCCGGTGGTGGTAAGCTACAATTGCAGCCAGAGCTGCCCTGAGGCAGACTCACGGAAGCGTGGCGAATAATCATCGCCTACGGCCCCTCCGACCACCACCAACATTCATTCACATGCATACACATTCATACGAGGCAAGTAGGTTAAGTGTCTTGCCCAAGGACACAACGGCAGTGGGATGGACTTGAGCGGGATTCGAACCACCAACCCTTCGATCATTGGACGACCCGCTCTACCACGCAGAGTTAAATTTACTCTGCAAAATGTACTGTGTACTACTACTACTGCTGCTGCTATACTACTGCTGCTACTACTACTACTGCTACTGCTGCTGCTGCTACTGGACCATGCAATAAAGAATTGATCGCTCAGCAGATGCTTTCAAGACCCTATGACGTGATTTAACCCCTCTTGAGCTAAAACATATAGGGGCCATTACCACCACGTAGGTCGGCCAGGCCATAGCAGGCATTTGCATTCCTGACGACGGGAGTCTCTGCGAACGGGAAGCACTCCTGGTCCAGTTCTCAATGACTCTCATAATGATGATGAATCGTTTACCCATAAATAAAAGACCACCCAGGGTCGCGTGTAGCTTTATGCCAAGCAAGCAGTGCAAAAACTTACCGTAGTGGCATGCAGTAATGCGCCTTTCATTTTCCGCCGCCCAGCGCCCAGGTCGCGCGGAAATAGGCTGTCTATTGCCATTCTCTTTGACAAACTCTAACCTTAACCAGCTCCTTAACAACGCCTAAACTTAACCGTTCTAACCTTAACCAACTCCGAAACCATGCCTAACCTTAACCATAGAAATTATATTGCCATTCTCTTTGACAAACTCTAACCTTAACCAGCTCCTTAACAGCGCCTAAACTTAACCGTTCTAACCTTAACCAACTCCGAAACAATGCCTAACCTTAATCGGCGAAAGAATACACGTTAAAAAAAAATCACGTTAAAAAATATTTTCGATGGGATTCGAACTCGCCAGCAAACAAGCCATAGGATCCACAGCCATGTGTCCTTGCCAATTGAGCTATTGCTAGATACTGAATTTAGGGGCGGTGACTTATATATATTGAGCTCCGCTCGTGTCGCATGCGCGGGCACCTCGCGCGAGCACGCCGGCGCACGCACGCACCTGAGCGAGCACGCCGCCGCCGGTGCACGCACGGTAGCATTTGTCTGAAAAGAAGGGCGCTTTACCGCACTAGCGTGCGGTGACGAATGCGGAAGCATTTTTGCACTGCTTGCTTGGCATTAACGTACAGGCCCCAGGGTCCCCGAGCGACGTTCAGAGTAAAAAAAAAAAGAAGAAAACTCAACGAAAAACAAGAGAAACATCAGTAGCTTACGGCAGCACTCCCCCGCGCCGCCCACTGTCCGGTTAAGACGTCGTGAAAGAGATAAGATATTCCTTAATTAATTGATCGCCTTGTGGGGAAATTCAGGCATCATAGCAGCATGGGGGAGGGGCGGTACGGGTATGGGCAGGGTAATAGTAGAAAGACATAAATACAGGCAATACAATTATAGTACAGCAGAAAAGTTCAAATAGGTAAAATAGTAAAAATAGTACCTCCCCTCCCCCTTCCCCCGTGCTGCTATGATGCCTGAATTTCCCCCCGAAGGGGATCAATAAAGCAATATGTCCCTATGCCATACATGTCATGATGTCATGTATGTTGTGTGTATGTCATAAATGTCACTATGAATTATTGAAAATGGGGGACCCTGATGTAAACAAGACAAACGCCTTTCTCTGGTCTGCATCCCCTTAACAATTGTGTGTATTGAGCCACGCTTCTAGGCCTCTTTTCTTTTGGAAAGAATGATACAAAAAAATTATAATAATAATAATTTAAATTATTATTGTTTTTTTTTTATTATATTCGACTAAGAGGTTGGCCAGTCGACTACGGCTCCTTTTCGACCGATTAGTCGACTAATCGATTAATAGGGGTCAGCCCTAATTCATTCATTCATTCATTCATTCATTCATTCATTCATTCATTCATTCATTCATTCATTCATTCATATCTTATCTTATCTTATCTTGAAAATCACGTCTGGATGGCAGAGAGCAGACTTGCTGCACCAGCATATCCAGCTCCCCCGGCGTGACTGACGGCATGAAGGAACTGAGTCTTACTGCATTTTCCCTCACCGCCTGGCTGCCTCTGCACCCTGCAGAGAGGAGGACTGATCCCAGACCAGCCTGCTGCTCCTTCCACAGGGGCTTCTGCAGAGAGGAGGACTGATCCCAGACCAGCCTGCCGCTCCTTCCACAGGGGGGTTATGCAGAGAGGAGGACTGATCCCAGACCAGCCTGCCGCTCCTTCCACAGGGGGGCTTCTGCAGAGAGGAGGACTGATCCCAGACCAGCCGGAGCTCCTTCCACAGGGGGGTTATGCAGAGAGGAGGACTGATCCCAGACCAGCCGGAGCTCCTTCCACACAGGGGCTTCTGCAGAGAGGAGGACTGATCCCAGACCAGCCGGAGCTCCTTCCACAGGGGGGCTTATGCAGAGAGGAGGACTGATCCCAGACCAGCCAGAGCTCCTTCCACACAGGGGCTTCTGCAGAGAGGAGGACTGATCCCAGACCAGCCGGAGCTCCTTCCACAGGGGGGCTTCTGCAGAGAGGAGGACTGATCCCAGACCAGCCGGAGCTCCTTCCACACAGGGGCTTCTGCAGAGAGGAGGACTGATCCCAGACCAGCCGGAGCTCCTTCCACAGGGGGGCTTATGCAGAGAGGAGGACTGATCCCAGACCAGCCAGAGCTCCTTCCACACAGGGGCTTCTGCAGAGAGGAGGACTGATCCCAGACCAGCCGGAGCTCCTTCCACAGGGGGGCTTCTGCAGAGAGGAGGACTGATCCCAGACCAGCCGGAGCTCCGGTTAACCCTTTCACTACCACACTACAGAAGGTTAACCCTTTACTATCACACTACAGACAGGTTAACCGTCTGTAGTGTGATAGTAAAGGGTTAACATTCTGTAGTGTGGTAGTGAAAGGGTTAACCCGTTGTTGTGTGGCAGTGAAAGGGTTAACCTTATGTGTTGTCGCAGTGAAAGGGTTAACCATTTTGGTAGTGCGGTAGTGAAGCGGCACGCGGTGGTGTAGTGGTTAACACTGTCGCCTCACAGCAAGAAGGTCCAGGGTTCGATTCCCGCTTGGCGACCAGGTTTCCATGATGCCAGGTACCCAGGTGGGCGGGTATCTCCCAGGCCCTTCTGTGTGGAGTTTGCATGTTCTCCCCCTCTGTGCTCGCAAGGGTTTCCCCCCCGATAAGATAAACCCAATGGAAAAACATGCACAACAACAGATCGCTAACGCTGTGGCGTCCTTGACGAAGACGGACAGGAGCACATGGATTGGTCCCCTGGCGCATCGGCGACTGAGAAAAAGACAACGTGTGTGTGTGTGTGTGTGTGTGTGTGTGTGTGTGTGTGTGTGTGTGTGTGTGTGTGTGTGTGTGTGTGTGTGTGTGTGTGTGTGTGTGTGTGTGTGTGTGTGTGTGTGTGTGTGTGTGTGTGTGTGTGTGTGTGTGTGTGTGTGTGTGTGTGTGTGTGTGTGTGGTCCTGCATTATTATTATTAAAGGGTTAAGCCCATTTCCCTGTAGTTTCGCCTAAGTAAGATATCAAACTGTCTAGTTTCACGATCTAATCAAATCATTAACAACTATCACTTACAGTCAGGGGGCTCGAACAACGAGTCCGTGTTATAGCTGGTAAATGGTCTGCATTTATATAGCAGCTTTTATCCAAAAGCGCTTTACAACTTATGCCTCACGTTCACTCACTTAGCTCACGGGGGAAAGTGCCGACCTGCTCATCGGGAGCAGTTAGGGCGGGCGGGGGTTAAGTGCCTTGCTCAAGGACACTTCAACACGCCGCCCCAGGAGGAGCCGGAATCTAACCGGGAACCTTTCGATTGCCAGACGACCACTCTGCCTCCGGGGCGGGGGGGGGGTTAAGATTGAACTTGTGGATTTATACGTTATAATGTGTACGACCGAAGGTGTCGAGTCAGCTGAACCGAGGCGCGGTGCATGCGACATTGAGCGACATTGAGCGACATTTGCAAGTCTGCACGTTTACATTGCACTACGTTTATTGTCTTTTATACCTATTCTTATGTCTGAAATGTATGCCATTTTTATTTAGTCAATTTGTGTGCTGATTTTATGCCTATGTTCATTTTATACTAATTTCTGTGGTGCACTCCGGACTGCGGTCCATGTGTGAGGAGTACTATATAGATAGTTATTCATATTCATTATTGTTATAATATTGTAGAAATGTGTGCATTGAAATGTCTGTAAAGTCTCGACGACATTGAAAATGAGGGTGACCTGCTTCAGCTTCACACTGTATGTGGTGCTGAATGTTATCAACACCTTAACTGCTGCATCATGAGATACTTGGTACTCAGCACCACACTCTGAAACTAGCTCTCCAGGTGGTATCAGATGAGATTTCAATGAGTTCTTCCAAGAGTTTGGATGGAGATGTGTCAGGAAGCTTTGTCTCAATGTTGTCTGTAAAGTTTTTTTTTATCTAGAGTAACTTGGTGATCCTTTTCTGTGTTTTATTAAATAATGATTTTCAGAATTTGAGAAATGGTCAAACTTATCCAAATATGGCAACAGATAGCACTTTAGTGATAATTTTCTGTAATCCAAAAAAAAAAAAAAAAAAAAATGTATCTCAAGGCCCCCCCTGTCATGCCTCTGCGCCCCCCCACACTTTGAGAAACACTGACTTAGGGTGACCAAACGTCCTAAATTCATGAAAATGTCTGGGTTTCATTGTTTTTCAGTTTCAGTTTCACGGCAGGCTTCTGAGCGCTTCGTGGGACCGGGCTTCTGAGCGCTTCGTGGGACCGGGCTTCTGAGCGCTTCGTGGGACCGGGCTTCTGAGCGCTTCGTGGGACCGGGCTTCTGAGCGCTTCGTGGGACCAGGGCTTCTGAGCGCTTCGTGGGACCGGGCTTCTGAGCGCTTCGTGGGACCGGGCTTCTGAGCGCTTCGTGGGACCGGGCTTCTGAGCGCTTCGTGGGACCGGGCTTCTGAGCGCTTCGTGGGACCGGGCTTCTGAGCGCTTTGTGGGACCGGGCTTCTGAGCGCTTCGTGGGACCGGGCTTCTGAGCGCTTCGTGGGACCGGGCTTCTGAGCGCTTCGTGGGACCGGGCTTCTGAGCGCTTCGTGGGACCGGGCTTTTGAGCGCTTCGTGTGACCGGGCTCCACACCACCGGGCTCCACGCCACCCTGGCCAGGGCTTTCTTCACTGGCTGTGAGGTCAGTAGCTGGCAGCTCCTGGCGCCTGGGTGTCACGAGGAGTGCAACCGCTGCAGTACGAGTCCAATTAAAGCTCCGACCTGGCTGTCGATGCCAAGCCTCCCCTCTGATTGGGCTTTAAAGGCCCAATCAGTGACCTCAATGTAAACATATGGGAGGGCTCCACCACCCCAAAGAAGAAAGAATTGATTGATTCAGCTCTCAATACAAGGATTAACACTTTAGCTCTTACTACTGTAGTTACGCTGCTGGCCAGACTACTACCACACTGTCTTTATACCTGTATCATTGTACATAATAATACTACAACTCTATACATACATCTGATTAGGACTACACCCAGTAGTACTCATTTATATATTTTATACCCAGTTTAATCTCCTGTACATTGTATATTACTGTTGCACTTAACTGTTACATTTGCACTCTGGTTGGATGCCACGCCTCTTTTTCGCTGTACTGTACTTGTGCTGTATGATGACAATAGATTTGAATCTAATCTAATCTTATACAGCAAATATTAGTTTTTAATGGTATTTGCTGAGTTGTTGCAGCTGTTAAAGGTTTAATTGACGTAATCTGTGTTGTGAAACTAAAACATGACGTACGTATATATTTCCGATTTACACAATGGGGTCGAGACAGTTTCAAAAGGCTTAAGAATGTAAATTGACCCCACACTGATATGGTAAAAGAAAAAATAGCAGATTGCATCTTTAATCCGCAAGGTCGTCCGGCCGCGCTCGGAGAGGTTTCCCCCCTCAAACTGAGTCTGGGAGATTTGGCTGATCGACAGATTCAAAGCGCTGGCAGCCAGGCTACCCGTAAGGCTTTAACTCAATCAAGGACGAGGATGGAAATAAAGCACTTTCTGGAATTGCTTAACGTTAAAAAGGTGTGGAACTACATCGGCAGATGGGCCTCGGCCAGCAGCGACAAATCTGACTGAGAATCAATAGTGAAGTTGGACAAAGGCGCTCTCATTAAATGGGATAACGCTTATCGGCAAGGCGTGACTCACACACAAGCGCACGTCGAAGCCTCTCCTGTGAACACACGGCGATCAGTTTCGATATGTGCGAGTTGCTTGTCTCTTTGACTCGTGAGAACACAGCACAGCATGGACTGCATTTATATAGTGTTCATATAGTCCAACGCGCTTTACAACTTATGCCTCACATTCACCCATTCACTCAGACATTCACACACGGAGGCAACTATGCAACCGTGCAAGGTGCCAACCTGCTCATCGGGAGCAGTTAGGGGGTTAAGTGTCTTGCTCGAGGACACTTCGACACGCTGCTGGGAGGAGCCGGAATCTAACCGGGAACCTTCAGATTACCAGACGGCTGCTCTACCTCCTGAGCCACTGTCGCCCCCGCATGGTTTGACGTGGAGGGTTCAAAGGCCAAAACACCACATCGGTGGAGGGCCAGGGGCCCGGGGAAGTTTTTAATGGATAATTTTATAATTGGAACAAGTCAATGACAAATGTCTTACAGTAGGTGTCAACATGTTTCTTCCTTGCAAGGATCAAGGTATTAGGAAAAAGAAACACTTATAAATATAAAGAAAAGGGCAATCAAATCTTCTTGTTACAGACTTGTTGGAAGCATTTGCCCGGAAAAGCTCACGGATGGGCTGGACTTGTCCCATGGGTCTTACTTTGGGCAGCCCTGGAATAAAGGTATTCAAATGGACTGCATCGGGGCGATAGTGGCTCAGGACTGGTAGAGCGGTCGTCTTGCATGTCTTGCATGTCCGCCGTCAGTGTGTGAATGTGTGAGTGAATGGGTCAAATGTGAGGCACAAATTGTAAAGCGATTTGGATAAAAGCTGTTATATAAAAATGTAAGTCCAAGGTATTAACATTGTGTCTCTGTACACAGCCGTCCACTGCCACTGTCTTTGAGGCATCGTTATGTGGAGTGATGGTGATGATGGGTGACATATAAACACCACCACCAAGTTATACACAGGCAACTACCGCCCTGTTTCTATTCTTACCTCCATCTCGGGAAGTTATGGAAAAACTTTCTACGAACAGGTCGAAAAGTACCTTGCGAAAAAAAAAAAGCTAATCTACGAATTCCAATCTGGCTTCAGAACATCCCATTCCACTGACACATGCCTTCTCTATTTAAACGACCACATCAAACACGAGGTGGACGCGGGCAAATACTGCGGCATGGTAATGCTGGACCTACAAAAGGCTTTTGACACTGTCAATCAATCACTCCATTCTGTTTGACAAGCTAAAAGCAATTGGTTTTGATAGTTCATCAGTGAGCTGGATGCAATTCTACCTGGAGGGGAGAGAACAGATGGTGGAGGTGAACGGTACACTGCCCCCCCCCCCCCCCTCCCAGTGAGCTGTGGTGTTCCACCAGGAACTTGGAAGCATACTAAGACTGTTACTGTTCCTAATTTATGCAAATGTCATGTCATCAGCTTGTGACTGCAACTTGTCCCTGGTCTCTGACAGGGACAAGTTGAAGGTTGAAAAAGCCCTCAGCTCTGAACTCGGCACCTGGCTTGCTGATAACAAACTATCATTACACCTGGGTAAAACAGAGTCCATTCTCTTTGGATCAAATAACTAACAAACTCAGCAAGGCAGTGGGTGACAATATTGTCACAAGGAAAGATGAAATTACCTACCTGGGTTCCATCCTAGAGGCAAATCTTTCCTGTGACAAAATGGCAACCAATGTAATCAAAAAAGTCAACCAACGAACAAGATTCTTGTACCGGATCTCCTCTCTAGTAAACAAGAATACCTTGAAGACTCTAACAGGAGCACTCATTCAAGGGTACTACGACTATGCTTGCACCTCATGGTATCAAAGCACCTCAAAGGCACTAAAGACAAGACTACAAACATCACAAAACAAACTGGTCAGACTACTGCTTGACCTGACTCCTAGAACCCACCTCACCCCTGCCCACTTTGACAACCTAGGATGGCTTAGAGTATATGACAGAGTACAGCAAATTGCAATGGGACTGGTCTACAAGATACCACTAAGATACCCATGTACATATCAAAATACATAATTCCATGACCACTACACCAGAGGGAGTTCCACAAATCATGTTCAACCCAGATTCGTCTCAAACAAGGGACTAAACACGTTTCGCAATTATGCCACAACAATGTGGAACGCCCTACCCACAGCCGTAAAATAATGTGAATCCCTACCCTCCTTCAAAACTGCTCTCAAATAGCACCTACGGGTGGCTGCAATTAGAAACTGGCCCCGGTAAATGTCCTAACCCCCCCTAACCCACCCACCCACCCAACCCCCTCCAATGTACAGTTTCTTCCCCTTCAAATGTATATATTTTTTTTTATGATCTCTTTCTCTTAAACAGTACTGTATAATATTTGTATGTCTTGGATGTCATAAATGTCTCAATGAAACAGTACTGTATATCTGTATGACATGTATGTCATAAATGTCTTGATGAATTGAAAATGGGGGACCCTGATGTAAACAAGACGAAAGTCTTTCTCTGGTCTGCATCCCCTTAACAATTGTTTGTATTGAGCCGTACTGTATTGTACCCATTCTGCAATCTGTTAATAGGGTTTTCAATCAATCAATCAATCAATCAATCAATCAATCAATCAATCAATCAATCAATCAATCAATCAATCAAACCACAAGGTCTGCCTGGCTGCGCTGCCTCTGCCTTCAGGTTGTGACATATGGACATACAGGCCTGAAGGACGGACCAGGGACCTTCTCGTATAGCTCGGTGGCACACTTCCAGGGTCTGGGGTACAAATCCCTCTTGGGCCACCAATGGACCTATCTCAGACCGCCCTCTTTTCCTGATCATCCAATAGGGATGTAACAGTATGAGATTTCACAGTACAGTACTGGTATCTACCAAAATACCACGGTATATACAGTATTTCACGATATTTTTATTAAACGTACTATGGCTTGCAATATTTTTAGTTTGTTTTTGTTTTAGGAGGTAAATGTGGGGAAAGGTCTTCAGTCTACTTGAATGAATTTTTTTTTTTTTATCCACTTTTTCTCCCATTTTCTATATTTTCTCCCATCCCAAATTCGTATCATCCAATTCAACCCTCCCCTGTCACGGACGCTGTTTCTTGCCTCCCACAAGCCGGCTGCAATGTGGACTAAGTCATACATAGCACAAGTCCCCTCCGGTACTTGAGGTAACAGCAGTTGCATCTTTTCACCTGCGCAGCTCGATCTCTCAGTGGCGAGGAGTAACGCGTGGGAGGCTCACGCTGCCCCCGACACTTCCTGATTCTACTGCGCAGGCGCACCAACCGACCTGTAGGAGTCGCTGTCCACAACGCCCGATCCCCACCCATCAGTTTCCCACCCCCTAATACGGCCAATGTGTATTAGTACGGACGACCAGCTAAACTGAAAGCAATGTGGAGCGCTGGGCTCGAACAGGCGAACCCAGCGTCTCCAGCATTTCGTGGCGAGCGCCTTGCCCACTACGCCACGTAGCCGCCCAGAATGAATGTTTTTTTTATCGACTGTTGCATGAGTCGTGAGATAACGTTAATGTTCTAGCACCGCGCAGCGCAACGTCACATCAGATTGTTTATTTTGCATTGAAGATAGAAAATACACACAAACATTTTGTAATCTAGCACAGTTTAATAATGTATATTAAATGGGACATATTTTAGTCCTTTAGTTAATATGGGTATTTGAGGTCCCTGAACAAAGAAAAAACACTCAACTCTCTGTTTCTGTGCCTGTAACAGAGTGAGCTGCTTTTATCGTACAAATACGATAATTATCGTACATCTAGCAGCGGTGCGTGAGCCTGTACCGTCAAACGAAATTCAGACCCAACTTTCAGACGAGACGATGCGGATCAAATACGACTCAAGATCCAATGTTAGCGTAGCAATCTTGTCGTTAGAAATGTTGAATGTTGTATCCACTGTTGAAATGCATTATTGATCAGTGTGTATTGTAAGTGTGATGCCGTGGAAGGTAACACTGACTAAAAACAGTCTTCTTCAATCGATATCTGTTCGTAAAATGTGTATTTTACTATCATGCACTTTGCTACTAAGGAATCTACCACTCTATATTACTACCTACTATGCTAATATGTTTTATACTACTAGTATGAACTCAAGACTGTAGCACTCAAGTTCAACACTGTTTGACGAACAATCTTACTTACCCTTAGCTAAACAGAGTTGTACCCTTCCTGCTGACTTGTAAGTCGCTTTGGATAAATGACTAAATGTAAATCTAACGCATATGCATATTGCGCAACATGAATGTATACCGTGGGCACGGTATTACAGGGAAAGGCTTACGTTCCTGTTACATCCCTATATCCTCCAATCACAGCTGTTGCTTCCCTCTGACAAGTCCGTCCAAGGACAGCAATGGTTGTGATTGGCTTGTGGGGAACAAGAAAAGAGGGTGGAGGAGTTTGAGATAAATTCTGAAATATGTACAGTATATACAGTCACTCAATATCCAGTATATATACTAATCGTTCACATGCATACACACTGTTTATTATCCGTCACGATACACCAGCGGTGTCCACAAGACACCAGCTTTCATCTCAGTCCAACAGACAGCCACAGCCAATGTCCCCACCCACCCCTGCTCCGAAATCACATTCAAGGACATCCCATGACTTGACCGTCCGGTCAAATTAGCAGTAAGGCGTCGGAAATCGGGGACGTGTTCAAGGCTGGGCGTTACATTGATCAACGTCAGATGTGACGTGGTATCGATTTTATACGCGGAGATTTGTTGTCCGAGTGGACGAGCTGACCACAGATCATCCATTTTAGAGACGATTATTCTATTAAGTGGTTGCAGTGGTTTGAGAAAACTGCGTCTTCGATTCATATTGAATACGAGAAAGAACACGCTAGAATTAGTCACACCTTATTGTCGCTTGGATGGAGAGAGGATTAGACCGGCCCTGCAGCTGAAATTATTTCCAATTTAGGGTTGAATCCTATATTTTTGTCAAAGAAATGTGTCCCGTTGTGCCTTCTCTCCACGGAGGCAAAGTTAAGTTGTATTTTCTTTGGTTAGAATATGTGTTAAATAGATTGATTGATTGATTGAAAACTTTATTAACAGATTGCAGAATGGGTACAATACAGTACAGCTCAATACACACAATTGTTAAGGGGATGCAGACCAGAGAAAGACTTTCGTCTTGTTTACATCAGGGTCCCCCATTTTCAATTCATCAGGACATATATGACACATGACATACAGATAGTCAGTACTGCTACATCTATACATTTATGACATACCAGATTTGCAAATACAGTACTGTTTGTGTTACAAAAAGAGTCCAGAAAAGACAACAGTAACATGGGTCTCCCGGTCCCTCCGCTCTGCAGTAAACACAAATTACAGATACACGGTATCCCGTTCCCACTTTATCCAATCAGGAGAGAGAACCCTAGATATTAATTTTTTTTTACTTATTTCAAGACATCTTGCCAAGCTGAATTTGCTTACTGCACTGGTAGATTATTCTACTGGTTTCAAGGACACATTTGCTTAAAACTAGTTTCTAATTCCTTCTTTTTGTCAGACCATTTTTGCAGCGTGGAGCTCTCTCTCCTGATTGGATAAAGGATGCCAGGGAAATATATCTTCTGTTTACTGCAGAGTGGTTACCGACCAACGTGTAGACGACGAAAAAACACTACCAACAGCACCTCACAAGAACTCACAGTGTTTTCTTCAAACATTTTCAGGGTCATTCAAGGTCATTCAAGGCCTTGAAAATGTATCCCAGGGTTATTTTTAGC